>NC_083381.1:27898166-28201833 GCF_031755915.1 Ziziphus jujuba | reverse complement strand
TCCATGACCTTGCATAAATTAGCGAACATAAGATATGTTCCCAGTAAAAATAAAACTGTTGTAGGAACCAGAAAATTTCCTAGCAGCAAGTCAATTTTACTGGTTTCATTATTCAAATTTGATTTATCATCTTACAAATGGGTAGAAGACTTCAATCCATTCATAATTGTAAGGGAGGAGGAGAGAAATGGGAAGAATTAGTTTTCTGGGTACAATAATTTTTACATATGAAATAGCATCTAAAATTGATTGGTGTAGTCTTAAAGGACAAGCAGATTAATAGAAAAACGTATTCATCCTTCAATAGCTATTGAGATTCAACTCTAACACTCATTAAGATTTTTATCTTTAAAAAGAAAAAGGGTGCCATGAATATAATGTTATTGTTACCTGCTTAGCATCATCTCTAAATTTCTCCTTTCCGACAGCCATGCCAACAAAACTAATGTAGTCCATGGATTTGGCATGAAGCATGCGATTAAATTTTTCAGTTGCATTCACCATGATATCTTTTAGGTAAGGCATAACTGCATCATAGTACTTTTGGAAATACTCCTAAAATCCACATACTATCAAACAATCAATGACCATAGAATAAGAGAAGACTATAAAATTACCTAAGATGAATCAGCCACCGATGCCAAAGCTGTCAAGGATCGTTCTTGCACCATTTGTTTCCTATTTTGCATGAGACAATACACAAGGTTGAGACTATGAGATGTATTTCAATTCATATGGTAATACCAATGTGCACCAAATTTAATCAATATGAAATATACCTGCAAAAATACAAGCAATTTGCTCACTATCCCATCTAAGTAAGGTGTTAAAATATCTGTACTGCAATTCTCACTGAAGTTCAGCACCACCGAAGATGCATGTACCTATAGAACAAAATAAACCCATCATTTTAAACAAATGAGTAAAAGATGCTAGAAGTAGTATGAAAATAAAAGCTTCAATGATTTGTACATTCCCTCATAATACACATAATAGAAAGTTAAGGCTCAAGTGTATCATAACATGTAGAAGTTGAGTAAATAATGTGATACTTAAGACTATATTTCCAATAACTAACTTGATGAAAAACTTCTTCCTTTTCTTCATTTTCTTCTTTAATTGATTGTACTACTTCAGCATCAAAATCTTCTGCTTTGGCCCTTTCTGCTTTCTTTCCTTTTCTACTTGAACTAACAGTGATCACCTGCTTTATCTTATCCATAATAGATCTGACTTGGCTTTTATCCAACAGTGGTCCAGATATTTGAAAGAGGAAACATAGAGCTAGCACAATGAGCCAGTTTTGAAGATTTCACTAGGAACAGAATATGGAAACGCAAAACAAAAAAGTATCATTCAAAAACTTAATTGAGCCTTTAATTCCACCCCACATACCCTTTTTTTTTTTTTCTTAACATCGTTAGCAATACCCCTTCGTCAAAATTCAACCAAAAGAAATAGCATAACACCAAAAGAATTTTGTCACCCTAAAATATATAATGACTACACAAAATGTAAAAGACAAACAATACTCCAAGAGCAATAAGAATTAGTCAGTTAAATTAAGATATGAAAAACCTGTAAGCATTCATTTAATGCATCCAAAATATTTGTACAGATCTCCGTATCAGTATTAAGTTCCTGCATATAAAATGCAGAGCACTTTAGCACCCATAGGAACAGCAAATCAAAAGAAGATATAATGCACCTGTTTGAAGTGGCAGGAAATAACGCAAAAAATAAAAATTACCTTATGTAATGCTTCAACTAGAACTGTAACAATATAGTCCGACAATTGGTTTACATAGGTCTCATTGTGACCTTAAGATTGCCCTTCTCTATAGCTAATTTTGCTTACCGAAGTAGCACAGGCATGGCTCTAAACGAGAAAGTATATAATTCACTCATTAAAAACTTTACAAGTGTACAATGGTTTAACATGAAAGAAGGATTGAATGTTTTATAAAGGAAGAAGAAAGATAAGTACTTCTATTGTAAAATGTTCATACTACCTAAAACAGCTGCTTTTCTAACCTCTTCACGGAAATAAAATTTTAGAAGTGGGACTAAAGTAGAAGCAACCTGCAAAACAAATGAAAATCCTTCATAAGTATCAAACAATCAAAACTAGTAGAAAAATATTAAAAAAATCTACCAAGAAAAAACATGATCTATCCATGGGAAGAATACTTGCTTCAACTCATCAGCAAAGCAACAAAGCATGGTACAATCCATAACTTTTTCCTCCACGACACTAGTCTTGATACCTACTCGTTATCTCAAAGAGATATTGTTTCCATACTGTAACAACAAATTTTTAGCAAATAACATGCTCTTGCAGAATGAAAATTCTTAGACAATAATTAAGCTATTGAAGTACATATTTAATATTTAATAAGTGGGAATAATCTGCTTGCTAGAGAGAAAGTATAAAATAATATTGGGCAAAAATACATTTGCTAGCACAAATTGAAAAACACTAAATTAGTTGAAATTTATTTGTAATGGAAAAGGACGGGTAGACAAAATATGTGAGATTATAGAAGAGCAGGATGTAATGCTGTTTATTGGAAGTAAGTCATCAGTAGCGGAAGAGTAAAATGGTAAAAGAAAGTTCACACTTTTCATCCTCGAAGTCTTCAATATAATTATTGAAATCTACAGACATAATGGTTACATTTGGCTTAAGTTAAACAGATTGAAGCAAGGGCGGCATGATAATGCTCATGTAAGGGAGGAAATCTTGTCCTAAACATTTGCAGAGCCTAGCCAAAGCCTATGTCAATATAGAAGAGTAATTATTAAAAATTCAAGTATGTAATGAAATATACCTATTTTAAATTAAGAAAAAGACATACTTGTAGCATGTAACTTGTGGATGGATCATCCATCTCCATTTCAGATCCTTGTAAAGGAATCAGCACCTCCATGACCTTGCATAAATTACTAAACATAAGATATGTTCCCATAAAAGAAGGAAAAGAAAAAAAGAAAAAAAAAAGAAAGCAGTTGCAAGAACTAGAAAATCTCCTGTCAGCGAGTCAATTTTAATGGTTTCATTGTTCAAATATGATTTATCATCTTACAAATGGGTAAAAGACTTCAGTTCATTTATAATTTCAAGGGAGGAGGAGAGAAATGGGGAGAACTAATTTTCTGGGTAAAATAATTTATACATATGAAATAACATTCAAAATGGATTGATGTGGTCTAAAAGGACAAGCAGATTAACAGAAAAATGTGTTCATCCTTCAATGGGCATTGAGATTCAACTCAAATACTCATAAGATTTTTATTTTTCAAAAAAAAAAAAAAAAACACAAAAACAAAAAACAAAAACAAAAAAGCATCATGAATATAATGGTATTTTACCTGCTTAACATCATCTCTAAATTTCTCCTTACTGACAACCATGCCAAAAAAACTAATGCACACCGTGGATATAGCACGAAGCATGAGATTAGATTTTTCTGTTGCATTCACCAAGATAGCTTTCAGGTAAGGCATAACTGCATCATAGTATTTTTGGAAATGCTCCTAGAAATCCACATCCTATCAGATTTAGCAATCCAAAGCAAAGAATAAACAACCATAGAATGAGAGAAGACTATAAAATTACTTGAGATAAATCAGCCACTAATGCCAAAGCTTTGAAGGCTCCTTCTTGCACAATTTGATTCTCATTCTGCACCAGAAATATATGAAGGCGAGACAATATGAGATATATTTCATTTCATACGGTCATATTGATGGATGCAAAATTTAATGAGTATGAAACTGATATCCATAAATATCTGCAGAAGTACAAGCAATTCTCCCACTATCCCATCTAAGCATGGCATTGAAATATCTGGAGTGCAATTTTCACTGAGGCTTAGCACTGATGAATGTGGTTGTAAAACGAAGTTAGTCCACCGTTTTGATCAATTGAGTAAAAGATGCAAGAAGTAGTATAACAATATCACTTCAATAATTTGTTACTCTTCCATAATCCAAACAATTAAGCATTAAGGCTCCAGTGTATTATAACATGCAGAAATTGAGTCATTGGTAAATGACGTAACTTGTATACAATAATTAAGTCATTGGTAAAGAAGTGAGAAACTTATTTATCAATTCATAGCTCTTCTATGTGTACCATAACAAACACCTGATATGGCTATTTACACCTCACTACAGGAGAAATGCTTGTTCCTGGACCTGAATTAGAGCTGTGATTCATTTCCTCATGAATGAATGACATGCAAACATCAAATGGGTGCTCATAAAGTGATCTATCAACCATCATAGCTGCGAGTGGGTGATCATCAAGTGCTGTAATATCCATCACAGTTTTGTTTCTTCCCCATAAGTCGTCCTCTTCTCCCAACTGCTGCCCCCCCCCCCTCCCCCCCATTCATGTCACGCTCCATCTATGTGAAAAACAATACATTGATAAAGTTATGTGCATCACAGCTTCAACTTCAGACAAAATTAAAGCAAAATTGCTGCATGTATATTTATAACCTCTAAGAACTTCAACTTCAATGCCACAGTTAACTTCCCAACAAGGAAACAATCACAAGTACTTAAGAAACATCAAAGAAGGAGGAAAAACTAATATAATTACCTCGTCTTTGGCCAATAGGAAAGTTCTGATTTGTCTGAGATGCGTTATAGATAAGATGGCATTTGGAGTTACATAGGAAAGGCAAACACCAGGTGGAGCAGTGCTTCTTCCCTGTTGATTCTGTTGATATTGTTCGTGCACATTTTCTCCCATTGCTCCCTGTTGATCTTGTTGATATTGTTGAAGTTGTTCCTGCACAGATTCTCCCACTTCCTGCTATTCTCCATCTCCACATCCTATTCCACCACCACCAGGAACTCTTCGTCTTCCACGTCCTCCTCCATGTCCTCTTCCACCATGTCTACCACCACCATCATGTCCTTTTTCATAACCATTATAATTGTCATTGTCTTTATAAGAACGGTCAAATTCATGCTCAGACCTTAACTGTACAAGCATAGCAAATCGATCTAGCTGTGGATGCCCCTCTTCTCCAAGAAATGCACCATGATGATTTTGGAACCAGCCTAGCACATGTGCCGCATCTGCATCATCATCAAGTGATTGAAGCACTATCTCCACACGATTTGTCACATTCAATAACTTTGCCAATGATTCCATTGCATAAATCCGTTGTGCATTCGTCATGCGTCCCATTATCCAATTTTTGTTGTAGCTCTGCATTCACTGTTTTATTGCATGTACCACCCACAACTTCATACTTTCAGACAGCTTTATCACTTGCAGATTATGATGTTGCCGGCAGTAGCGTCGCATTTTCCTTAGACATTATTTTTTTCTATTAAATAGCTCTTGTATGTCATCACAATTAATGCCATCCAGATCTTGTAAAAGTTGAGGCACAAACTCTGTTAACTCTTCACTATTTGGTGGATCATTGTTGTTTTCTTGATTTTGATTCCCCTGCTTCAACATCTTCTTCGCTCGTTTGACGAAAAGAATTGCATGTGCAATTTCCCACTGCCATATGTATTGAAGCAGGTACCTATTGAACAGTTGTACCACCTCATTCATTGAGGGAGCCATGTCTGCAAAATAAATACAAATTAAACTTTGACAAAATAAACAAAACATAAATACAACACTAACCAAAAACATAATTAAAGAATTATATTATGTGATATAAGGGTCGGACCTATGGTATATACAGACAAGAGATTTAACGAAAAACTTGAATTTGTTCTATTACTAAACCCTATTACACTTTTTGGCTGTAGCAATTCAAGAACAAAACTAAAAGAAACAACGGAGTCCATAACAACAATAAACGGTAAATGTCAAACAGCAATTGAAATCTAAAAATACGGAGCAAAACTAAAAGAAACAACCGAGTCCATAACAACAATGAATGGTAAATGTCAAACAGTTTGAATCTAGAAATACTCAGGAGCAAGAATAGAAGAAATGGTAGATTTTTACATAAAAGATGAGTCACAAACAATAAACTGGAACGAAATGTACAAATTCTCTTTATACATTGGGCCAAAATTGTACAAAGTTTTTTTTAGACCTTTTTAATTATCAATCTGCAATCATATTCATGCATTATATTTTGAATTAAATATCTTTTTCAAGCTATTATCTAAATTAAATAATTTTAACATACATTCACTTAAGCAAAAATGCCAAATAAACTAAGCATTAAGCATCAAACATGGGAAATAATACAATATAAAACCATACAACATAAAACCATACAACTACAATACAAGTCTACAACTACCACATAATTATCCAAATACATCATACACCAACAAATAAAATTTAAAACAAATCTACAACCATTATTAGTTATAGAATAGAATACAACCCATATTTGAAATCTTTAAATTTTAAAATGAACTTATAATTAAATAAACTAATAATCCATAAAAATGAAAATTATTTTAAATATTGTCATCTTCCACACTATTGATTCCATGAACAGCCACCAGCTACAATCCCATTCTTACAATATGCCATGCAAAGCTTACTACCTCAACAAGCCATATTCCATTCATACTTCAACATACATTAAAATTACACATTAAACATTAAAAATTAAATATTAAATGTAACTACCAATCATATGAAACATACTCTTTCTATATGTACATATGAAACAGCTATACATATAAATTGGACCCCAATAAAATGTACTGTAATGTGTTTATTAGCCAGTTGATACTCTATAGGCAATTACTTTCTTAGCCAAAAAAGAAATAATAATAATGAAGACAACTACCTATTATCAGGGAGAAAAAAAAATAAAATAAAAAATAAAAATGAAGCATGTATTCGTTGACTTGTTAAAATATCACATGGTAAGTAATAATGATTAATAATTAATAATATTAAAACAGCCTTGAACAGAAAGCAGTGGAATATCATTAGAATTACTCATCTTAATATCAAGAAAAGTAAATGATAAGAGAAGGAAAAATGATAAGAACTGAACACAGATTTCTCCAGCATCACCAACAGCAACAGAAATGAAATCAGACAAAAAGATATTACGTCTAGGCACTTAACTAAATTCCAAGGTTAACATGACAGATATTAGAGTTGGTGGCCTAGAGGCAGTATGAACATTGAAAAATCCGAGAGCCCCTATGATTATGCTGTAAATTGAGAAAAGCAGCAACCAGCAAAACTGCTTTACACCGACTTCGTTCATGACTAGAATGAGCTAAATGATTAAAACGAGTTTATTGTAAAATGGGAAAGCAAAACAAGTTTATCGTAAAATGGGACAGCAATGTTTATTGTAAATTAACACTCAGAATTTTGGGCATTTCACCAAAGGTAAAAAAAGATGTATATAAGTGCACACAACATACCTTTAATCTAATAGAAATAGTACGCTACAGAATAGTAGCCATTTCCTTGTTTCTTAAACACCAAGGCTCTTAAATGTTCTACTTGAAGAATCTGACAGCAAACCAAGAACACCTCGAAAAATGCAATTACCAAAGTCCGTGATCAATTCCCATTTCTACAAACTTATGTTGGATTCATGGTTCTCAAAAGAAGCTCCAAACAGAAGAATGAAGTTAATTTAAAATCTAAATCCTAAGCTATAAAAGTTCAAAGAAAAATCAATCCCACAAAATAAAGAACCGGAGCAGCACAGAAATTGAAAATCATATCCATGGTCATAAAAGCAAGTCATGACTGAGGAAAGCTAAAAAAGAAGGGGGAAAAAAAGGCTTGGATGAGTAGACCCAGTTTCACAGAGTTCACGTTGAAACACAATACAGAACATTCTAGCTTAGAATTAAAGCAGAGCAATTCAATTTGACCACATAGCAGAAATAAAATTTAACAAAGGGGATGTTATTTGGAGAACCATATCCAAATTCCCACATCATAGAATTCAAACTTGCTAACAAAACAAACACCCACTATCAAATCCCTGAGAATTGAACTCTTTATGTAAGAATGAAATATTAATAATATTTTATTTTTGGCTAATGTTAGAAGCTGTAGGAGCTTCACTAACTGCCACAATTTCATTCCAAGGGGAAAAAAAAAAAGGAAAATAAAATGCCAAATGCTGCAATGATAAGCCGGGTCTCCAATCCCGCACAGTGATGAAAAACAAATTCCAGGAAATAGAAAAACCATACCGTCAACCTTGAGAATACGCAAGACCTTGCTCCCGCCGACACTCTTGCAAATGTTCTCCTCAACCTATAAACCAAAACCCTCATTTTATTAACACAAATTGAAACCAAATAAATAAATAAAAATGAAGTACTTGAAATAAATCCATAGACTAAAACCGCATTAACATATTACCTCAAAAAAAAAATAAAAAAAAAAAACTCAGAGAAGATAAGCGATGCGGGCAAGGAACTTCAGCTGTCTGATCTTGGAGAAACGAATGAGAAAAAAAAAAAAAGCATAAAAACAAAACCCTAACCGGACCTGGACCACCAATCAAATGTCCGATCAGTTGCCAACGACGCCATACCATACAGAGACAGAGAGAGAATAAGAAAAGAGAGGAGCTTTCTGAGAAATGGCTAACCTCTTTCCACGGAGATGGTTACGCTTTTCGTGCGAGTCAGAACTTACTTGACAAGGAATTTCGCTTTGGAGAGTTCCACGGAGAGTTAGAAAGAGAGAGAGAGAGAGGACGAGAGCTAGAGAGAGAAATGCGGTGTTTTGAAGCATCAGAGGAGTAAAACTTTCAAGAGTTCAACAGTGTAGACTTAGAAAATAATAATAATTATAGTAGTAATAAATAGACTTAACAAAAAAGGAAAAAATAGCAAAAAATTTTGACCTGATTCGGCTTGGAAAGACGTTGATTGGCACTGCGATGCTCGATCGGTGGTTGTTCAGCTGAATGACTCTTCTGAGCCTTGAGAATGGGAGTCGTGGGAGCTAGTTAGAAATATCAAAACTAAACTGAAAGATAATAACTGGACAATATCTTGGTCCCCAAGGCAAGCAAACAAAGCTGCTGACCTAGCTGCAAAGGAGGCCTTGAAGGATAATTTACTTTTTGTCGGTTCTCACGCTAGCTTTTTGTAACTGCCCTGCTTCTTCTAGCTCAAAATCTCTCAGAGGAGAGATCTGTTTTGTACTAGGGGTTTAAACCGGTTTCTTCTCTCTGGTTTCCCCTCCCCTCTTTTGTGATTAATGCAGTTACTATTACCCAAAAAAAAAAAATTGACCTGAATCACTTCATCAAATAGTTTTCTTTATAACTTTACCAATCAATTTATAAACTTATGAACTTAAATAATTTAATTTAGAAATTAACAACCTATCGAGTACAATTAGTGAACCAACAAGAATTCCAACCCCATTCAACCTATTAATCATAAATAATACAAAGCAAAAAACACACATACACTCTTTCCCCATGTAAATATACATGGAAAAGTTATATATACGTGTATATATATATATAAATAAAATATTGTTTTTAAGTTAATAATACATTCATATATATTAAATTATAAACTACATCAATTTCAGAACGTATTTGGGTTTTTAATAGCTAGGCAGAGACTCGACGTCTTTCAGCAAATGAATTTTTATGGTAGATCAAAATGTCGACTTCCCAACAGTCCCTTGGAATACGAACATCAATTATGATTTTCCCAAGTGACGCAGCAACCTCAGCTAAATATAAAACCAACTCAACTTCATTTCTAAAACCAATAAAACCAAACAATTCCACTACTTTAGGAAAATGATGTGCATGACTAATGTTGGACTTCACTTTGTTATGGACATCTTCATCCTTCCACCGTTACAACAACAAAATAACATAAGTAGACTGAATAGTGCGACATGTGTTTACATCTAATAATTTATATATATATATATATATACAATCCCAAATACATCAAGATATTTTGTATAAATTCATAATATAATGCAAACTAATCAGGGATAGATTGGTCATTTATATTTTATTTTGTATCCAACTTTATTCAAGATGTTTTTATATAATAATTGTTATATATTCATATATATATATATATATATATATATACGTAGCTATATTATAGTAGACTAGCATGTTCATTGCGCTTACTTAGAAAATAGATTTTTTACCTAGAAATTGACTAACCCAGCATATAGTTGACATAAAGTTCATTATAACAAAGTTATATATATATATATATATATATATTTATATATGTAAAAGGTTGTGCCTGTACCAACATTTTTTTTTACTAATCATTTAAACCGTTTAAATGGGTTAATCTTTTATCTATCACTAAACTAGACCATTTCAAAAGTTTAAATGTCTAATCACATATATTTGTTAAAAAAGATAGATAAATTTACCCTTTCCTATAAATAATAACTCAAAGTCATTTACCAAATATATATATATATATATATAAATATAATACCTTAAGGTCGATCAATAGAAAATATGCTGCCCATTTGTCATCTTCCAGATAGGAAAGCCACCGCAAGCATCACAATATAATTGCAGCTAAACAAAGAAAATTATTCTCAAAATTTATTTTAAAATTCAAAAATTTGGCATTGTTTTAAAACCTTAATGACAAACTAAAAACCAAAAAGCGAGTTGTTTTTGGTAACAATTTCATGAAAAATTGTATATGCTTGTACAATATAGTTAACATATCCATTTTTCATGACCAAAATTGCATTTAAACTAATAAAAATTACAATTTAAAATTATCTTCAATTTATTATTGTCACTATCTACAAGACTATAGGTAATGAGCTACATAAAATTAATTATCTGTATAACTTGTCTTTTTACTCATCAGGATTGATAAATACCAAATATAATATATATAATAGTTGTATAATTGTTAATAATTAGAGCACTGACCTTGATGGACAAAGAGTTCAAGAGAGGAGATGCTTTCACCAGGGAACAGAGCCACATAAAAGATAACAGATCACTAAGACTTTTTATTGAAATATCCAAATGCTCAAGACTAGTCAATTCTTGAGGAAATTGCAGCAGGGTGTCATTTCTTTTAGCAATATCCACAAAGACCTAGTTGAACAACATCAGAGAATATATATACAATAATGCACAAGATACCATTAAAAAAGAAAAAACAAGCAAAGAAAGTAAATAAAAAATGTTCCTTAATTACTAACCTTCCGCTCCATATCCAACCTAATTCTCTTGACTTGGGGAAAATGAGCAAACAACTCATGAAAAAATTCTACATCTACTAAATAATAAGATTCCATAAGGCCAAGAGATACGTGTGAGGGATGAGAAGGCAGAGGTCTATCCGTAAACTCCAGAGGAGTCTGACTCCCCACTATCCCACAAAAATCTAAGTGACACAAGGTTCAGGGCACGTGATATTTTAAGCAGGGGATTTAGGAATAGCAGTCTTTCACAACCTTCATATTTACACACCACCAAGTCTTTCAGACTCGGGGCCAAGATGATGCGGACACTTCTCAGCATCCTGCATTTTTGTATCTCCAAGTATTTCAAATTCGCAGCCCTTTCAACTTTAAGATTCACAAACAGGTGTGAGAATCTCATACATAGGCGCTCAAGATTTGGAGAATTAGAAACCAAACATTTAACATCTTGGTCGTCCACATTTACTCTGCTTATGTAACAATCCCTTAGTCTCCACCAATACAACTTCCTGTTTCGACCACCAGCAATTGTTTCTCAAATCAAAATTACCCACGCGAAGATAAACATCCAGCTTGAGTTTTTGCACTTGTTTTGGGCAGCAAATTCAACCCATTTGTTCATACTGTTACAACATTCTTTAGGAAAAGAAAAACCAATTGCCAACTCGTCAATTGTTGGTGCACTATGCGCAATTCTATTACTTTATTCACGCCATTTATATATGTACTTTTCACAATTAATCGAATCACTTGGTTCCATAAAGTATCTAAATTTCACGCCATCAATAAAACCAACGTAGGCGAAAACATAAAGATCTTTATCCACAGCTTTTCCCATCGTCGAGAAAGCACAGTCGTTCTTGCTGCTTCGCTTACTGAACACACATATAATGGATTTCAATATTTCATCTGGCAATTTACTAATCAGATCCTCCTACTTTTCAAGTTGAAACCACGTTAACCTTGAAAAAAAAAATAACAATTATTAGGAGGGAGTGGATAAATATTCCCCAAATTATAAACATATAACCCACAACCCCCATTTTTTTGTTTTTTGGATAATATATGGTCCAGAACTCCCTGCAAGAACATTTTCAGGTTTAGAACAACAAAACAAACGGGCTCCATGCTGTTATGTACGAGCCCAACAACAGGTCCATTGAGAATATGGCTATTTCCTTTTTTTGGGTAATAAGTATGTGGCTGTTTCCTATAAAATAAAAAGAATATTATTAATAAAAGTGGGTTTGGTCAATTATATAATTTAGAAGTATTTGAGGATCCTAATTCAATTAGCTCATGAAAATAGTTTTTACATGAGAGTGGTTCTTGTAAAGCAATAATTTTGAATGTGAATCTCAAATTATTCCTTTCAAGTTTTATTAGTATTGTGAAAATTTTTAAACAATTTTATTTCTGAATTTTAATTATTTATAATGCCTTTGAAAGAAAATAAAATGAATATAAGAAAATATATGGCAATGATTTTAAGATTATAGAATTTTTAAGGTAACTTTCTCTCGAATTTTTATTTTTTTAATGTTTTTTAAGGGAATAGAATGAATATGTGGATTACATGTGACAAAAAATTTTTATGACTCTTTTACTTTTATATATTATATAGATGTATATATTCAGGTCATAATTCCATTATAATATATATTAAGCCATTTAATATTATGCCATATATATGTATAATTGCGTTATAATATATATGTATACTAATTAGGCCATAAATATATATTTAGTAAATAAGATAAAATCAAATATTTTATTTATTTTCTATTTATTTCAAAATTGTTACCTTATGTAATTTTATTAATTGTTTGATAGTTATGGATATTTATATCAAAAATTAATTATATATATATATATATATATATTTGGTTATATCCATAAAAAGGTAAGATAATGAATAATAAATAATAAGTAATAATAAATAAAATAAAAATAAAAAAGGTGTTTTTGGAGGGAATGTGAAAGAAGGATGTACTGACACGTGGTGTATATACTTATTCTTTTATATATTATGTAGATAATTGCGTTATAATATACATGTATACTAATTAAGCCATAAATATATATATTTAGTAAATAAGATAAAATTAAACATCTTATTTATTTTCAATTTACTTCAAAATTATTACCATATGTAATTTTATCAATCGTTTGATAGCTATGAATATTTATATCAAAAATTAATTATATATATATTTGGTTATATCCATAAAATGTAAGATAATGAATAATAAATAATAATAATAATAAATAAAATAAAAATAAAAATAAAAAAAGTGCTTTTGGAGGGGATTTGGAAAAAGGATGTGCTGACACGTGGTGTATATGCTTATTCTTTTATATATTATGTAGATTAGATGGTGAAATTTTTCACTGAGAAATATGAACTCAATCTCAACATATTAGGGAACAAATCCCCACTAAACAAGGAAAAACCTAAACTAGGAACAAATCATAAAATACCATGAACAATATTAATACATCCCTAGAATTCTTAACTAAGTTTACACTAGAATCCTACAATAATTCATGCATTAAAAACTTTACTAGTGTTCAATGGCATAAAAGAAGAGGGAAAAAAGTTGTCAAAAAGGAAGATAAGAACATTTAATATTAAATGTTCATACTACCTTAAACAACTGCTTTTCTAACTTTTTCATGGAAATAAAATTTTAGAAATGGGACTAACGTAGGAGCAACCTACAAAATACATGAATCCTTCATAAGTATCAAACTATCAAAACTAGTAGAAAAATATTATAACAATCTGCTAAGAAAAAAACCTGATCAATCCATGGAAAAAAATTTATCCTTCAACTCGTTAGTAAAGTAACAAAGCATGTTACAAATGGTAGCTTTTTCCTCCAAGATACTAGTTTTGATACAAATTGTTTTATCCCCCAAGAGTAATGGTTTCCATATTGTAAATAAATAAAATTCTTAGCAAACAACAAAATTTTGCTATTGTTTGCTAAGAGAAAATTCCTAGCTAATAACTAAACTATTGAAATACATATATAATACTTAAAATTAAGAATATTTAGATGCTTAGACAGGGAGAGAGAAAGAGAGATAATATCAGACAAAAATATATTTTCTAGCACAAATTGAGGAAACCCTAAACCATTTGAAATTTATTCACAAGGAAAAATAAAGAAAGGGAAACATAATATCTAAGATTGTAGAAGAGGAGGATGTAAAGCTGTCTAATGGAAACAAGTCATCCAAAGGAGAAGAGTAAAGGGGTAAAAGAAAGATCAAACCTTCCATCGTCATAGTCTTCAATATCATTATCTGAATCAGCAGACGTAAGGGTTACATCTTGCTTAAGCTGAGCAGATTGAAGCAAGGAAGGCATGATAACACTCATGTAAGGGAGGAAATCATATCCTAAACACTTGTTGACTTTAGCCCAAGCCTATATCAATATAGAAGAGTATTTATTGGAAGTTCGAGAATGTAATTAAATATACCTATTTTAAATTAAGAAAAGACATACTTGCAGCATGTAACTTGCGAATGGATTATCCATCTCCATTTGAGATCCTTGCAAAAATATCAGCACCTCCACGACCTTACAGGAACCAAAAAATCTCCTCGCAGCAAGTCAATTTTACTAGTTTCATTATTCAAATTTGATTTATCATCTTACAAATGGGTAAAAGACTTTAGTCTATTCATAGTTGTAAGGGAGGAGAAGAGAAATGGGGAGAATTAATTTTCTAGGTAACATAATTTTTACACATAAAATAACATCTAAAATTGATTGGTGTAGTCTTGAAGGACAAGCAGATTAACAGAAAAAAATTTCATCCTTCAATAGCTATTAAGATTCAACTCTAACACTTATTAAGATTTCTATCAATAAAAAGAAAAAAGGTGCCATGAATATAATGTTATTGTTACCTACTTAGCATCATCTCTTAATTTCTCCTTTTCAACAATCATGCCAACAAAACTAATGCAGTCCATGGCTTTGGCATGAAGCATGTGATTAGATTTTTCAGTTACATTCACCAACATAGCTTTCAGGTAAGGCATAACTGTATCATAGTGCTTTTGGAAACACTCTTACAAATCTACATACTATCAGATTTAGTAATACATAACAAACAATCAATAATTTTAGAATAAGAGAAAACTATAAAATTACCTGAGATAAATCGGCCACCGATGCCAAAATTGTCAAGGCTTCTTCTTGCACCATTTGTTTCCTATTCTGCATGAGGCAATATATAAAGTCGAGGCTATGAGATGTATTTCAATTCATATGGTTATACCAATGTGTGCCAAATTTAATAAGTATGAAAGTGATATTGAAATATACCTGTAGAGGTACAAGCAATTTGCTCACCATGCCATCTAAGTAGGGCTTTAAAATATTTGTAGTGCAATTTTCACTGAAGTTCAACACCACCAAAGATGCATGTGCCTGTAGATAGGAAAATAAAAGCTTCAATGATTTGTATATTCCCTCGTGATACACATGATAGAAAGTTAAGGCTCAAGTGTACCTTAACATGCAGAAGTTGAGTGAATAATGTGATACTTAAGACTTTATTTCCAATAACTAACTTGATGAAAAACTTCTTCATTTTCTTCATTTTCTTCTTTAATTAATTGTCCTACTTCAGCATCAAAGTCTTCTACCTTGGCCTTTTTTGCTCTCTCTTCTTTTCTACTTGAACTAAAAGTGATCACTTGCTTTATCTTTTCCACAATAAATCTGACCTGGCTTTTATCCAATAGTGGTTCAGATATCTGAAAGAGGAAACAGAGAGCTAGCATAATGAGCTAGTTTTGAAGATTTCACTGGGAACAAAATATGGAAACGCAAAACAAAAAGTATCATTCAAAAACCTAATTGAGCCTTTAATTCCATCCCACATACCCTTTTCTTTTTTCTTTTTTCTTTTTTTTTTCTAACATCATCGGCAATACCCGTTTCGTCAAAATTCAACCAATAGAAACAGCATAACAGTAGAAGAATTTGTCCCCCTAAAATATATAATAACTACACAACATGTAAAAGACAAACAATACTCCAAGAGCAAATGGACTTAGTCCGTTCAATTAATATATGACAAACCTATAAGTATTCATTTAATGCATCCAAAATATTTGCACAGATCTCTGTATCAGTATCAGGTTCCTGCATATAAAATGCAGAGCACTTTAGCACTCATAGGAATAGCAAATTAAAAGAAGATATAATGTGCCTGTTTGGAATGGCAAGAAATAAGACGAAAACAACATTACCTTATGTAATGCTTCAACTAGGGTTGTAACAATATAGTTCGACAACTAGTTTACATAGGTCTATAGGTAATTTTGCTGACTGAACTAGCATAGGCATGGCTAGAACCAAAAAATATATAATTTACCCATTAAAAATTTTACAAGTGTACAAGGGTTTAAAACGAAAGAGGAAATTAAAGTTCTCATAAACGAAGAAGAAGGGTAAGAACTTCTACTGTAAAACATTCATACTACCTGAAGCAGCTCATCAACAAAGGAGAATCCTTCATAAGTATAAAATTTTAGAAGTGGGACTAAAGTAGAAGCAACCTTCAAAACAAATGAATCCTTTATAAATATCAAACTATCAAAGCTAGTAGAAAAATATTAAAACAATCTGCCAAGGAAAAACTTGATCTAATCCATGGGAAGAATCCTTCCTTCAACTCATCAGCAAAAGAACAACGCATGGTACGAACCATAGCTTTTTCCTCCAAGACACTAGTATTGATACCTATTCTTTTATCTCCAAGAGATATTGTTTCCATACTGCAACAAAAAATTCTTAGGAAACAATGCGCTCTTGTAGAATGAAAATTCTTAGATAATAATTAAACTATTGAAGTACATATTTAATACTTAAAAGTGGGAATAATCTACTTGCTAGAGAGAGAGTGGAAAATAATATTGGGCAAAAATACATTTGCTAGCACAAACTAAGAAAACACTAAATCAGTTGAAATTTATTTATAATGAAAAAGGATGGGTAGACATAATATGTGAGATTATAGAAGAGCAGGATATAATGCTGTTTATTGGAACTAAGTCATCAGTAGGGGAAGAGTAAAAAGGTAAAAGAAAGTTCACACCTTTCATCTTCAAAGTCTTCAATATAATTATCTAAATCTACAGATATTATGGTTACATCTTGCTTAACCTGAACAAATTGAAGCAAGGGCGGCATGACAATGCTCATGTAAGGGAGGAAATCTTATCCTAAACACTTGCAAAAGTCTAGCCAAACGCTATGTCAATATAGAAGAGTAATTATTTGAAATTCAAGTATGTAATGAAATATACCTATTTTAAATTAAGAAAAATATATACTTGCAGCTTGTAACTTGTGGATGGATCATCCATCTCCATTTGAGATCCTTGCAAAAATATCAACACCTCCATAACCTTGCACAAATTACTAAACATAAGATATGATCCCAAAAAAATAAATAAAACTGTTGCAGGAACCATAAAATATCCTGGTAGCGCGTCAATCTTACTGGTTTTATTGTTCAAATTTGATTTATCATCTTACAGATGGGTAAAATACTTCAGTCCATTTATAATTGTAAGGGAGGAGGAGAGAAATGGGGAGAACTAATTTACTAAGTAAAATAATTTATACATATGAAATAACATTCCAAATGGATTGATGTGGTTTTAAAGGACAAGCAGACTAACAAAAAAATGTGTTCATCTTTCAATGGCCACTGATATTCAACGTAAATACTCATAAGATTTTTATCTTTCAAAAAAAAAAAAGTATCATGATGGTAATGGTATTTTCCTACTTAGCATCATCTCTGAATTTCTCCCTACTAACAACCATGCCAAACAAATTAATGCACACCATGGATTTGGCACGACGCATGAGATTTGATTTTTCAATTGCATTCGTCAAGATAACTTTCAAGTAAGACATAACTGCATCATAGTACTTTTGGAAATGCTCTTCGAAATCCACATCCTATTAGATTTTGTAATCCAAATAAAACAATAAACGACCATAGAATGAGAGAAGACTATAAATTATCTGAGATGAATCAGCCACTAATACCAAAGCTTTGAAGACCCCTTTTTGCAACATTTGATTCTCATTAGGCACTAGAAATATATGAAGTCGAGACAACATGAGATATATTTCACTTCATATGATCATACTAATGGATGCAAAATTTAATCAGTATGAAAGTGATATCCATAAATATGCAGAAGTACAAGCAATTCTCTCACTATCCCATCTAGGTAAGGCATTGAAATATTTGGAGTGCAATTTTTACTGAAGTTTAGCACTATTGAATGTGGCTGTAAAACAAAATAAACTTACCATTTTAATCAACGAGTAAAAGATGCTATAAGCAATATTAAAATATCACTTCAATAATTTGTATATTCTTTCATAATCCAAGTAATTGAGCATTAAGGCTCAAGTGTATTATAACATGCAGAAATTGAGTCATTGGAACTTGTATACAATAATTGAGTCATTGGTAAAAAAGTGAAAATTTTATATATCAATTTATAGCTCTTCTATGTGTACCATAACAAATACCTGATAAGGCTGTTTACATTTCAGTGTAGGAGCAATGGTTGTTTTTGAAACTGAATTAGAGCCATAATTCATTTCCTCATGAATGAATGACATGCAAACATCAAGTGGGTGTTCATAAAGTGATCTATCACCCATCACAGCTGCAAGTGGGTGATTATCAAGTGTTGTATAATTCATCACAACTTTACTTCTTCCCCATAAGTCGTCCTCTTCTCCTAGCTGTTGCTCCCCCCCCCCCCCCCCCTCCTTCTAAAAAAAAATTCATGTCATGCTCCATTTATGTGAAAAATAGTACATTGATAAAGTTATTTGTATCACAACTTCAACTTCATACAAAATTAAAGCAAAGTTGCTGTATGTATATTTATAACCTCTAAGAACTTTAACTTCAATGCCGCAGATAACTTTTCAAGAAGGAAACAATCACAAATACCTAAGAAACATAAAAAAAAAGAGGAAAAACTAACATAATTATCTTGTATTTGGCTAACAGGAAAGATCTTATTTGTATAAGATGCTCTACAGATAAAAAGACATTTGGAGTTAAACAGGACAGGCAAACATCAGGTGGAGCAATGCTTCTTCTCTATTGATTCTGTTGATGTTGTTCATGCATAGATTCTCCCACTGCTCCCTATTGATTCTGTTGATATTGTTCCTGCATAGATTCTCCCATTGCTCCCCGATGTTGTTCCTGCATAGATTCTCCCATTGCTCCCCCTTCTTACTGTTATCCATCTCCACGTCCTATTCCACCACCAACAGGTCCTCTTCGTCTTCCATGTCCTCTTCCACCATGTCCACCACCATGACGTCCTTTTCCACCACCACCACGATGTCCTCTTCTATAACCACCATAATTTTCATTATTATCATAAGAACGGTTAGACTAATGCTCAGACCCAAACTCTACTGATATAACAAGTCGATTTAGTTGTGGATGCCTTTCTTCTCTAGGAAATGCACCATGATGATTCTGGAAATAGCCTGGCATATATGTCGCATTTGTATCATCATCAAGCGGTTGAAGTGCTATCTCCACACGATCCGACACATTCAGTTGCTCTGCCACTGATTCCATTGTATAAATTTGTTTTTCATTCGTCATGCATCCCATTGTCCATTTTTTGTCACAGCTCTGCATCCACCCACAACTTCATGCTTTCAGATAGCTTTATCACTTACATATTAGGATGTTGCTGGCAGTAGCGTTGCAGTATCCTTCAACAGTATTTTTTTTTTCTATTAAATAGCTCTTGTGTCCCTTCAAGATAAGTCTAATCCCAATCATGGAAAAGCTTAGCCTCAAGCCTTGTTAACTCTTCATTGTTTGGTGGATTATTGTTGTTTTCTTAATTTTGATTCTACTGCTTTAATATCTTTTCCACTCGTCTGACAAGAAGAATTGCATGTGCAATTTCCGACTGCCATATATATTGAAACAGGTACGTTATTGAATAGTTGTACCACCTCGTTCATTAAGGGCGCCATGTCTGCAAAATAAATACAAATTATACTTTGATAATAAACAAAACATAAATATAAAACACAAACCAAAAACGTAATTAAAGAATCATATTATGTGCGATAAGGGTATGACGTATGGTGTATACAAACAAGAGATTTAACAAAAAACTCGAATTTGTTCTATTACTTAACGTATTACACTTTTTGGTATAAAACCTTCAAAATAGCAAATGAAAATCTATAATAAACTGTAGCAATTCAGGAACAAAACTAGAAGAAGCAACTGAGTCCATACGGTAAATATCAAACAGGAATTGAAATCTAAAAATACTCAGGAGCAAGAATAGAAGAAATGGTAGATTTTTACATAAAACATGATTCAAAAACAACAAATTGGAATGAAATGTACAAATTCTCAGGAGCAAAAACCGAAGAAACGGTAACAATTTTAACAAACCAGTCCATCAAAAACAACAAACAGAAATGAATCTACAATTTCTCACAAAGAATCGATAGTAATTTTACATAAACAACAAGTCCATCAAAAACAAAATGACAAACAGGTAAAAGATTTAAATAGAAATTACCTTAGATCCAAATGCAAAAATAGAATCGTTGAGAAAAAAAGGATTTCTCTTGTATATATGTCTTGAGATCCAAATGCAGAAAGAATATCTCTCAGAAATTTTGAGAGAGAGAAAGGTGTGTATTATGGAGAAAATTTTGAGAGCATTGTAGAGTTCGAAGAGCAGAATGCAAACTAGGTTAATTTGTGTGATTTCTTGTATATTTGTTCATACTTTTCTTCTATATGGTTTCATCAACATAACTATTTGATTTGTATTTAACAGATGGGAAAAACTTCGGTTCATGTCATTAAAAAAAAAAAAATCTAGACCGACTTATAGATGTTTATGTGATATGATAAGACATACACAAAAAAAAAAAAGGGCTAGAGCATTTGATTGGAATTTAACAGACATGATGAATCCTCAAAGAAAAAGCTAGATCATTTGATGGGTATTTAATGGATGTGAGATCAAAGCAAGAGCTTGACTTGAATCGTAGTTTTAATTATATTTTTCAAATGTCTATTTTGTAATTTGAAGGTTAGAAAAATAAATTAGATTCAACAGAAAATAATATTAAAGAAATCAAACCTTAAAAATTTCTTTTTTTCATTTTTTTTTAATATTTCCAATTACTTTTCTCTTGGCCTTATTTTTCCTCATGAAAAATAAATAAACAAAAAAGGATGGGTGGATTTTTTTCCCTCGAGAATTGTTAAATGGAACTTATTAAATCAAAGAAAATCAGTTTAGGAATTTATAATTTTAGAGATCGTATACTATTTTACATTATTTGATGATCACATATTAAAAAAATTCTCTTAAACTTTTAATTTGAGAATAAATGGATTAGCAAAACCATGAAGATAATTGTTGATGTGCTGATGAAAAAAGTTGGCAAACAGGTTTTGAAGCTGGTCAAGATGCTGCAGAAAGCAAGCACAAGATGAAGTTAGTAAATTGCATCAATTGAAAATAATGGAAAAATCAATGAAAGTGACGTTGATCATCAGCTTCAATACCTCTCAAGAAGGAGATGATAGTGAAATTAGAAGCTCCAAAAGACTGCATAATATACCACTTCGTAGTGAAACCTATTACACAAATGATTTTGAATCAAGTGGACCCAAAAATTTCCATCATCCATAAGCCCCATTGGGTGTGGTGGTCAATGTGCTAGACCAGAACTTCTATATATAGCACGAGTGCTCACAGGTGTTATTGAACAATGCACATTGCCACGTTTGTCGGCTTTTTTGATTTGATGTAGAATTCTCTTTTCCTGTCAATCCACGTGGCACTTTCTCCTGAAATTGGGTTTTACCTAGAAATTGTTGCTGATTAGTTTTTTAACCATTGGATGGGAACAAAAGACATCCACTGGTTAGAGCAATAATACGCATGACCACCTACTCTTTTTTTTCTACACTTAGCCACTTACTCTTCTTCTTTTTTTAATTTTTTTTTTATCGAGAGCAGTGAAGAAAATATCGATGTCAATGGAAATATTAAGGGTATGATTTTACGGAAATATCGATAAAGTTACGAAAATTATAAATTTTTAATTTAGAATACACATTTTTACATATGAGATAATTAATATTAGTAAAATAATATAAAAATATAATACTTAGAATACAATAATAACAAAATATTCTATAAATATTACAAATTATTTATAAGTGAATAAAATATAATGTTAGTTAGCACCAAAATATAGAAAATTTAATAGATAATAGTAAAATATAAGAAATTCTTGAATATAATTCCTAATACATTATCAAATTTTTGAAAAAATGCCTTTAAAAAGATTCTCTCTGATAGTTACATTACTTTTCTATGCTCATTTCATTTCAAATTTTTGTTTTTTTTTTTTTTTTCCTTTTGATGTCCTACTCGGTTAACACTTTGAAAAATCCATAAACATTGAATTGAAAGAAATTGAACTCATAAACAATTTCTACAGTTTCATTCACATTTAAAAAAAAAATCAATAACCAAAAAAAAGAAAAAAGAAAAATTCCTATGTCTTCCAAATCCTTCCTCTTCTCTCTAAGTATCCCCCTTTCGGTCGGCCCTCTCTTTCCCTTTAGCCCTCTGTTTCCCTTCAGTTCTTGGCCAGCCCTTCAGTCCTTTTCTCCCTTTTGGCCGGCCCTGTCTTTCCCTTTAGTTCTCGGCCGGCCCTTTAGTCCTATTCTCTCTTCTCGACCGACCCTCTCTTTCCCTTTTGTCATCTTCTCTCTTCTCAGCCCGCCTACTCTTTAGTTTTCTCTCTTCACGGCCTGCCCTCTTTTCAATATTCTCTCTTTCCCTTCCAATCATAACACACAAACACACAAACACAAATACCAGATCACAAACACACGCACACACACCAGATTCACAGATCCTAAACACACACACACCCCCCCCCCCCAAATCAGATCATAGATCACAAACACACATACACACCGATCTCTTCACAGATCATGAGAGAGGGCCAGCCGAGATCTCCACCGTCAATTTCCACCGATAACAGATTTCTCCACTTCATTTTCACTATTATCCACCAAAAGAATGAAACTCTCATCGATATCTGACGATTCATGTGACATCTTTCGACTCTGACAACATTTCTCCAGCACTCTTGATAGAAACTCCCCCCCCCCTATTGGTGTCGACAGCGGCCGACACCAGATATTATCGCCGACTTATCGCCTATCTCGACGATATTTGTTTCACTGGTCGAGAGCATATGATATCAACCCCCTTCCTTTTTCTTTTTTGGCTTCAACATAGGACCACTTGCTTGCTTAATTGATCACCTACCTTTCCAATTTTTCACTTGTTCAATTTCTTACTTCTAAGGAAAAATAATAAAATCTTTTTTCAAAGACCATAAAATTATAAACTAGCGGAACTCATATTATTTAATCAAATTAATATTTTCTTTTTTCATAAATTTGATTGAACTACATTGTAATTCCATATTTCACTCAAATTTTTATTCTTAGATAAGTTACTTAAACAGTAAGAAAATTGTCTAGCTTAATTATTTTATATTTTAAGTTTATAAATTTCCCTTGTACTTTGAAATTTTTGCACAGTTACCCTTTAATCAATTTATGAATTTCACTTTCTTTACAATTTCTTCATTTGTTTTTTTGCATAAGATATAAAATTGGATTAAAATTTTTAAGTGGAAAAACATAATAAACCAAAATAATAAAAATCATAATCTCATTGGTAGACTAAAATAACATAATCAGATTTTATTATGAAAATATTTAAATTATAACCTTTTTTTTTTTGAGTAAAAATTATAACCTTTTTAAAAGTTATTTTTTGACCTTATTATTTTTTAATTTTTAAAAAATAAATTTAGATTAATTTAATTATTTCGCAATTTTATATCTTTCAATTTTTTATTTTAAAAGCGAAGTTGTAATAATTTACAGCTTTTTAAAAGTTTCTTTTTCTTTTTGAGCCTTTGGTTATTCTTTTAATTTTAAAAATATATATTAATTTAATTATTTTCACGTTCCATCACTCAATTTTGATCTATTTTATATTTTTCAATCTTTCTTTTTCTTAAATTTTTAAAACAACCTTTCTTAATAATTGCGGCATTTGGCTCCAAATATGCAAAAATCTCACCTTGATCCCCAAAAAGTAACCGACCCTATCCTCTACAGACCTGACATGCATATGTCACTTTCATTGGCCAGATGGACAAAAAATTAAATAGCAACTAATAATGGATTTTCCGTTGAATTTGATGATCAAAGTGAGAAAGGGGGGGGGGGGGTGTTGGAAATGTTTAAAAACCTAAATGAAATTATGATATCTATCAAATTAAATATTAAAAAAGTTATACAACTTCATTAGTTTTTATTAAAAACTATGGTTAATTTCACAAATATTCCTTTATCGATAAGTTGGTGTTATGTCACTAAAATATATATAATATATATATATATTTGGTCAAAAAGAGAATATTTCATTGAGAAAGAAAAGTACACTAGTTAAGATCATTTTCCAATAAAACAAGGTCATTATTTTGGATCAAAAAGAAAATATTTCATTAAGAAAGAAGTACCAGTTTAGATCATTTGCCAATAAACAAGAAGTTCATTAGGGAGGACAGTATCCCAACCTTGACAAAGAGCTTTATTCTTGGCAACTTGAGCTATTGGCCAATCCGCTGTATCTTATTTGCCTCTCTAGGGGTAAAGCACGTCTCTTACTTCTCAAACTGATGTAAATATTCCCTCATGTCTTCCACCAAAGTTGTAAGTTTCCAAATGATGCTATTGCTCTCCGGATTGATACTGTTAACCAATTCTTTAGAGTCACATTCAAAGCTGATATTTCTCCACCCTTTATCAATGGCGTAAGTAAAGCCCCAGCATTCAGCTTCCAAACTGGAGTAACGCGGGATAGATGGTCAAATAACAACTTTCAAGGTCAAAATCAAAAGACAAGGTGGTGGATTTCAAGGAGGAAATGAAGCATTCTAACCACAAATTATCAAAGGCCGCAACAAGCTCAAAAACAAAATCGAATCAATGCTTCCTAGGCTAAAACAATACCAATTTAACATCATTATAGGGTTTTTCCTTGATGGAGAAGGCTTCGTGTTCTAATCTCTTTTGCATGTGAATTGTTACTTTTATCCTTTCGCAGAAGCAATTCAAACGGCAAAATATATATATATATATATATATATTTTTTTTTTTCAAAAGGAAAAGCTAAGATAGAGCATAATTAGAGTCATATTTTAATTATCTAAACTAACACAAGGTTCGGGGCACATGATATTTTAAGCAGGGGATTTAGGAATAGCAGTCTCTAACAACCTTCAAATTTACACACCACCAAGTCTTTCAGATTCGGGGGACGAGATGATGCGGACACTTCTCAGTGTCCTGCATTTGCGTATCTCCATGTATTTCAAATTTGCAGCCCTTTCAACTTTACGATTCACAAACAGGTGTGAGTATCTCATACATAGGCGCTCAAGATTTGGAGAATTTGAAACCAAACATTTAACATCTTGGTCGTCCACATTTACTCTGCTTATGTAACAATCCCTCAGTCCCCACAAATACAACTTCCTGTTTCGGCCACTGAACCATCGGCAATTGTTTCTCAAATCAAAATTACCCACCCGAAGATAAAAGATCCAGCTTGTGTTTTTGCACTTGTTTTTGGGCAGCAAATTCAACCCATTTGTTCATACTGTTACAACATTCTTTAGGAAAAGAAAAACCAATTGCCAACTCGTCAATTGTTGGTGCACTATGCGCAATTCTATTACTTTATTCACGCCATTTATGTACTTTTCACAGTCAATTGAATCACATGGTTCCATAAAGTTTCTAAATATCACGCCATCAATAAATACCAACGTAGGCGTAAACATAAAGGTCTTTATCCACAGCTTTTCCCATCGTCGAGAAAGCACAGTCGTTCTTGCTGCTTCGCTCACTGGCAACACACATATAATTGATTCCAATATTTCATCTGGCAATTTACTAATCAGATCTTCCTAATTTTCAAGGTTAACGTGATTTTTCGTTGAAACCACATTAAACTTGAAAAAATTAACAGTTATTAGGAGGGAGTGGATAAATATTCCCAAATTATAAACATAAAACCCACAACTCCCATATTTTTTGTTTTTTGGATAATATATGGGTCGGAAGTCGGAACTCCCTGCTAGGACATTTTCTGGGTTAGAACAACAAAACAAACGGGCTCCATGTTATTATGTAGGAGCCCAACAACAGGTCCATTGAGAATGTGGCTATTTCTTATAAAATAAAAAGAATATTATTAATAAAAGTGGGTTTGTCAATTATATAATTTGGAAGTATTTGAGAATCCTAATTCAATTAGATCATGAAAATAGTTTTTACATAATAGTGGTTCTTGTAAAACAACAATTTTGAATTTGAATCTCATCATTTTTAAAATTATATATATATATATATATATCAAATAAATTGTACTTAACTTTACCAAATTAAAATTCATCTTTAATAATTATTCAATTTTTATTATAAGCGGAATTTGTTAAATAGGATGGCCATTCCAATTGATGGGACATCCAAAGGTAGAATGTAAGAAACACAAAACTTTGTAAATACTAAAAAAGGTTTAATTCGCACTATAAATTCAATAATCACATTACATTTTAATTGTATTTTTATATTTTAAAAATATATTTTTATAAAATATCACAAATACCCTTAATCACATGAACAAAATAAAAATAAAATATTACGCACACTACAATGAAGTTTAAAGAAAAATAATAACCTTAACAATAGAAACAATGGAGCTTAGCGATTAAGAGGAAAAGATAGATAAAATTGATTGATAAATCATTTCTTTTAATCTTGAGAATCTAAGTATTCAACCTCTTTTAATTATTTATTTAATTTCTCTATATGGTTTTTTATCTTCCTTTTTTTATAAAAAATTGTTCGTTATGTACTTCACACATTTTTTTTTTAATTTTAGTTTTATATAGTCTGAACTCATTTGATATACATAGCCTGGACAATTCAAACTCATAGGTTCTATATACCGAAGAAACTAATTGCGTTCGGATCATATAGATCAAACAAAAATGCAATGATACATAAGCCGTATGATATACATAACCTAAACAATTTGAACCCTCTTATGGATTATGTATACTGAGAGACTCTAGTTCTATCCAGATTATATAAAATGAACGAAAGTTCAATGACATGCGAAAACTCTCTGTATATATAAACTGAACGATTTAAACTCATAAGAGCTATATATACCAAATAACTTTTGTTCCATCTAGATTATATAAACTAAACGAAAACTCAATGACATATGAACTCATTTAGTGTGTATAACCCAGACTTGATGTTCGGCTTTCTCACATCTTGAATTTTTATTATTATTTTAGATGTTAAAGTCTAAATCCACTTTGAGTTTGTTACCTTGTTTACAAGGTTGAAAATGAAGCAAGATGGATGTAAGTATTAGAATAGTCGGAGGGCATCTTTTAATTTTAAAAGGAATCAGGGGTAAATATATGTACTATATATGTTTAATTATATTCAAGAGTAAACTAGGTATAATTAATTGGCTTAAGCAATAAAAATTTGATTAAAAGTTATGTAGAATTGAAGATGGCATGAATTGAATTTTGGTATTAGGGAAGTTGGAGGATGTCCTTTCATTTAAGAAGAAATTAAGGATAAAGATATGTAGCGTATTTATTTAATTATATTTAAGAGTAAATTAGGTATAATTAATTTGGATGAGTAGCAAAAAATTGAATTAAAAGTGACTGTATATAGAATGTAATGTGGTTATTAAATTTTGTAATGGAAACAGAACCATCCAATTATTAATCATCATAATATTTTTTTTTAGCTTAAAATAACCAAACTTTGTTAAGAAGAAACAAAGTTACATAAATTCGCTTGTAAGAGAGCAACCAATCTGGACTCTTTACCCTCTAAGATTCAATAGTACTCAAATAAAATGCATACCGAATAATAGCATGTGCAATATTATTAAAACCCCTGCAAACAAAAGAAATCTTCCAACTAGGATAAGAAGCTAAAATATTTTTAACATCATTGGTTAAAAAACAATAGACACCTAAATGATTAGAGCTATCACCTTTATAATTCACTTGTCCAATACAAAACAACAATGATGCCTTAATGGCTATTAGCTTTATGGTTAAAATATAACATAAATGATGATGAGCTTTAGCCAGAGTAGTCATAAAAGTATCAAAATCATGTCAGATCACTACCTCGATACCAGAAATACCTTTGTGTTATGAGACTGCATCCTTAACGTTGACTAATAAACTCCCTGCATTTGGTGGCCTATAATTCCTTTCTCTTTTAAATTCACATACATCAGGTACATAATCTATACAAGGACAACCTTTTTTAAACTCAACTTGTAAAGTTGCAATATTATCTAGCAATGCTTGGGCATTACAATTCAAATTTTCATCACCATACAAGAAGGAAGTTTGACGATTCCAAACAGCCCAATGTACAAAAGTGAAACATTTGTGTTGAAAATTCAAAAGACAATGAAAAGCATTATAACAGATATCAGCAAAATATATATACCATTTCTCCTTGATGATGGAATAAAAACCACTATCTTCCATATTTTATACACCTCATAACATTGACAAAGGCTACACACTCCATTAGTCAAAATATTCTTAAGAGCCAAAGTACTAGTGCAAGGCAAAATATTTGAGCAAGCCCTTCATAAAAAGATTTAATTTTGTTTAGAACCTGCAATCTCTAAATAAGCCGCCACCATTTACAATCATTTAACCCACTTATGCTGCCTTGAAATGCACCACCCCCTCGCTTATGCACCATTCAATAACCAAATTTAACTGAATAAGTTCCAAAAGCATTGAAATGCCAAGCAAGCTTATCAAGTCGCCTAACAAACCCAATCGAAATTTATATAATAATATTAGCTTCATCAAGAAAAAATAACGCATAATAAATGAATATTTTAGCCACTAAATTCAGTTATTAAATCACAAACCTTTCCTTCACTTCCTAAAACCTTAGGCGATAAAATGCAAAGAGAAATAGTATTGGATAACCATTAGTCCTCATAAATTAGAAACAATTGTCCATCTCCATTACACTAAATAGTACCATTCTAAACAACTCCTATATCCCATGATAAACTTCTCCAAAGACAAGAAGCTCGACGTTCTAAACTAGCCTCTAACAAGGTAGAATGCAGATAATATTTGGATTTAATAACATGAGCAACCAAACTACTAGTATTTTTTATTAAATGCCAAACTTGCTTAGTAAGTAAAGTCCTATTAAAATCCTTTAAAGATCTAAATCTCATTCTACCAAAAGCCTTTAGTTGACAAAGTTTCTCGCCACTCTTCCAAGTTACACATTACTATCAACCATATTATTTTACCAAAACTTTGCCATTAAAACATCTTATTCTTTGGCTAGATCTTTCGGTAAACAAAAACATCCCAATGTATATGTTAGAATAGATTATGCCACTACTTTAATTAACACTTCTTTCTCGGCTTTTAGAAAGTAATTTTTCCTTTAATATAAACACAATTTTTTAAAAATCTAAAAAGCTTCCTCTTATTATGCACAATTAAAGTTGGCAGCCCTAAATATTTCTCATCGCCGTCCAAATTGCTAGTGGTAAAAGCAAATCTTACCATAAGTTAAGCTTCTAAAGGAGTATTAGGACTAAAAGTAACCACTTTTTTTTTTGCAAATTTATTTGTTGACCAGAAGCCTTTTCATATCTCCTTAATATTTCAAGAATAATCTAACATTCCTAAGATGTAGCTTTCATAAATAAAGTTATATTATCAACAAAAAAAGAAGAAGAGACACTCTTGGACTAGTCATAAATATCTCAATGCCTAAAAAATAACAATCAAATTCAACATTCTTTGAAGGGAAACAAAGCAAAGATAAATATGGATATATTGGATTTCCTTGTCTTAGCCCTTTTGTAGGATTCACCAATTTAAAAACTACACCATTAATTAAAATAGAATAAGAAACAGAAGTTACACATTTCATAATCAAATTAACCATCACTCATGAAAACCCATCCTCAGCATCATTACCCAAATAAAATCCCATTCAATTCAATCATAAGCTTACTTATATCTTATTTGATAGCAAATAAATGTTCACAACCTTGTGTATGACAACCAATCATATGCAGCATCTCAAAAGCAACCTTCACATTATCCATGATCTGATATCCAGGTACAAAAGCACTTGGTTCATCATAAATAATCTTAGGTAATATCAACTTCAAATGATTAACCGAAATCTTAGTAAGAAATATATACAAGACATTACAAAGACCAATAAGTCTAAGATTTAAACCAAAACAGAATTCTAGACTTTTGGGATTAAAGCTATCATAGTATAATTAACTAAATCCAATTCACCATTGTCATTCAAAACCTATGAACAAGCATTAGGAACACTTTTTTCGACCATATACCAATATTTAAAAAAAAAAAAAAAAAAGAAAGAACATGGTAGCCATATCATCAAATCTAGGATCCTTGAAAAGGCTCTTTTTAAATAAACTGGTCCGAACCTTTTCAGCTATGAGAGAATGACATGATTGATGATTCATCTCCAAAGACACATATCGTATAATACCAAAAAAGACATTTTTAGATTACACCAAATCGAAAGTAGAAAATATGTTTGTAGAAAAATCCAAAAAGCTGTCTGTTTTTTGGTCACCACACTTCACCCATTCACCACTTGAACTGATAATGTCCTTTATTATATTATATCGATGCTGAGAGCTTGCATGATTATGAAAGTATTATGTATTACAATCACCCTTATATAATTAAGAAGTTTGAGATCATTGATGCCACATAACCTCTTGTTTTTTCAAAAGCAAATTTATTTTCCTCTTAGTTTGTCGAATGGATGTCAAATTCTCCACAGGGGTTTAGTATACTACAATTGATTAAGCATAGAATCGCCTTTTAATAAATTCAATTTAATATATTAAAAAAGACCCTATTCTAGTGCTTCAGCTTATCAGTATATAAACCAATTTGATGCACCACATATTAGACAAATTTAGATATGAAGAAGTATCATTCCACAAATTCTTAACAATCTCTACACACTTAAGTTTGCTAGTCCAAACTGCTTCAAAATAAAAGTGATAACCATATTTTAGAACCTTTTACATACCCATACCTTTAAAACAAGCATAACTGCTTGGTGATCCAAAATTAAATTAACCAAATGCTTTAACATAACATTCGAAAAAAAAATGCCACCTTCAACATTCATCAAGCCGTGAATTAGTTGAGTCCTAACAAGATCATCCACTTCCCTCTTATTGCATTATGTAAATTTATAACCATTAAAGACACCCTTCGCAAACTACAAAAATAATAACATCTTGAAAATGATCCATTTTAGCCCAAATTCTTATCTCGAACTCCAAACTTTTCATGTTGCTCTAATATCTCAAAACAAATTATTTAAGAGAATTCCCCATGTTAAGTTGGAATAACAACTTCCAAAAGGACTCCCTTGATGAAACATAGGGATTTTTGTAAAATCCTATTATATTAAAAGGTCCCTTAGAATGATGAATTTTCATAGCTTCAATATATGACCAGTAGAAAGGGAATTTATTTGGAGATCAAAAGCCCCCACTTAGTCCCACACAGTCCACACCAAAATAACCATCCATATTTAATTTAATACATCAACCCTAAGCATTTTGATATCATGCATGATTCCATAACAAAAATCACGTTAGGATCTTCAAGTTTGAGCATTTGATGCAATGCTGTAAATGTTCATGGGCTCCTAACCCTATGAACATTCCAATTTAATATTTTTATTGCTCGTGGTAAGGTTGTTGAGCAGATCCTACATCAAAAACTATTGAAATAGCATCAATAGAACCTAAGTTCTTAAACCTTTTTATTACCTTTCAACACATGTCCAGTTGGAACAAGACTACTTCTATTCTGTCTACTATTTTTAACAAAAGTATTTTTTAAAAAAAAAAATTAAGGATATTGGTAGCCAAGCACTCCGAACTTTATCGAGGTTGACACATTACACCCTAAACTTTTTTTACTGGCATTTTGCACCCCAAACTTTCTTTTTGCTTGCACCGTTGGTTCATCTGTTAAATATGCATAACAGAATGATCAGGTGCCTTGCACATCTCATCAAACTAAGGTAAATCATGTAATTTTACAACTTTTAGGCTCTGTTTGGAAATCAGAAAATGTGGAGGAAAAAAACTGAGAGGAAAAAAGGGAAAAGAAAAGAAAAAAAAAAAAAGATGCAGGAATGTTGTTTGATGGAAAAAATAGATAGATCTGAAGTGAAAAAATCGATAGAAAGAAGCTCCTCCATTGCTAAATGAAGTTTTGCTTTCCTAAAATATCAATTAGATAGAGAGGAGACAAACAGAGAGAGTTACAAAAAAAGAGAGAATACACAAAAAAGGAGGACAGAGATAGAGAAAAAGGAGAGACAGAGAGAAAGGAGACAGACAAAGAGATTTACAGAGAAAGAAAGAGTACACCCAAAAAAAAAAAAAGACAGAGACAGAGAAAAAGGAGAGAGAGATAAAGACAGAGAGAGTTACAGAGAAAGAGAGAATACACCCAAAAAAAAAAAAAAAAAAAGAGGACAGATACAAAGAAAAGGGAAAGACAAAGAGAGTTATAGCGAAAGAGAGAGTACACTAAAATAAAAAAAATAAAAATAAAAATAAAAATAAAAATAAAAAGATAACAAAGACAAAGAAAGAGGAGAGATAACTTCATTCCGAAAATCCTTTCTTCTTATTCTTCTTCTTTTTCTTCTTCTTTTTCTTCTTCATCCTTACACATTCATGTCTGTTTTCTTCCATTTCTCATCTTTTTCACTCTCCCATGCTCTTTCAAACCCAAAATCCCTTCTCTTTTTTTTTTCTTTTTTTTTCCCCCTTCTTTTTCTTCTTCTTCTTCCAAACCACCACTCTCAGTAACATCAAACAATCCCAAACTCGAATGGAACCCTAATTTCTAAATTAAGAACAGTGAAATTACATGATTTGCCCTTGTTTGATGAGCACGTGCAAGGCACCTGATCATTTCGTTATGCATATTTAACAGATGAATCAACGGTGCAAGCAAAAAGAATGTTTGGGGTGCAAAATGTAAAAAAAAAAAGATTTAGGATGCAATGTGTCAACCTCAATAAAGTTCGGGATGCTTGGCTACCAATATCCCAAAAAAGTATTATGCAATTTTCTTCCATTTTACCCAGCAACCACCATATCAATAGTAAAATTATAACTAAAAGTAATAGAAACAAGAATCCCATTCAACACATGAGAAACAACCACATCAATTTATGAATTAGAACACATAACATCAATATGAGATTCACATTGACCAGAAACACTAGTTGGAGAAACCATATCTTTTATAATTGTTGTAACCATCATATTTTGTAAGTCCAAATTATCTATATCATTAATAGTAGTAACCTTAGCCGTTTCCTTGTTCTTTATAACAATGTTATCACCGTGTAGCTCCAAACTAGAATGAACATAAGAAGTAGACTGATTCAAGATATAAGATATTAGTATTCAAAACCAAAGGCTTCGATACCATAGTCATATATTTTACAGGTTGAATGGAAACCCTTATAACATTAGTGCGAAGCCAGCTACCATATTGTTTAGTTGAGTCCACACTATCTTCGTCACAATCCTTTTGAACATTTTTCTGCACATAAAACTTTAGTCAAGCAAACACTCATACATAAATTAAACTTAGAAGATATTAACATCTTCTAACTTCATCCACACCCATCTATGTAACGGTTTGCTAACATCAATCCAAATTCTCAATCTTAAAAACTATCCCCAATACTTACCATCCTCACTAGAGTCAACTGTAATTAATTCACCTGTCTTTCTATCAATCATAGCTCCTACCTCTTTCATCATACATGCCAATAGAATGTTATTGATGTGTAAAATAAACTTGCAAGTACACAAATCATTTTCAAGTAATAAAGTGGAAAAATAGGGTTGTTATACCCAAGGGATTAAGAATTAAGTACTAAAGGTAATTAAGTTTTGGTAATATTTGAACTAGCAATTAAAATGGCAATTAAAAATTAAATAAACTAAATTAAACAAAAACAAGAAATTAAAATTAGATCAATTTCAAGTAAGAGAGTGATTTTAAAAATTATGAATACTAGGACATTTGATTTCACAACTAACTATTCCAATTTAATCACTTAAATATGTGAATTTAATTAACTAGTAATTTTGTTAACCACATTTAATCCAAAAATTAATTAAAAGTAGTTTTCACTCACTATAATATTCACATAACCTAATTTATTCCTTCCGGCCTATAAATTAAATCATGCAAATTCATTAAGCATAGATTAAGCAAATAATATGGCATGAGACATAACTATTTTTCAATCAATTATGCATTAATGTAAATCATCGGAGATCCATAATATTATCATTTTCCAAGCTCAAATATTATTAAAATCATTCATTCCTTCCAGCCTATGAAAGCATCAAGCATAGCAATGATTTATTAACAAAACATATTACTAATTACATAAAACTCAACCTATATTAAAATAATTAGATTTTCATAGTTAGGACTACATCATAGCCCTAGCTATGAAAATTAGTTCATGGAAAAAATAAATTCAACATCCATAAGTATAAAAATAATAAGGTTCATAATTAAAAAGAAAAGAGAAGAGAATCAAAACTATTGAAGAAATTCTCCTCCAAGAGCTCTCCAAGTTGTAGCTTTCTTCTTCAAGTAAGCACACGTCTCTATGCCTCCTCCAAGTTCTTAATTAACTCTCTAAACTTGTATATCTTCATTCAGTGTGGTGGGAGTTATATATATAGGACCTTGGAAATCTTTTTCTCTTTTTATTTTCAATGTGAGAGTCTTGGAAGGTACATTTTTTAGGCCATCAAGAGGGTTGGACGAATTTCATATGTGAAAAGGAAACTTGATATTACTTGCTCTCTACTACTTTCCTTTTCTCCAATTCCTCCTAAAAAAATAATTAATTAATCTAATTTACCCTTAATGAAGCATGTGACATGACAAGTGCCTCATTAATGATAAATTAATCAATTATCTCCATTTGTCTTAATCTTGGCCCTTGGATTGCCTTGATTTCCTCTCTTAATCCATGGTGGATATTTAACTAGAAATATTCCTTTTTATAAATTCCAAACTTTAAATGATGATATCTTTTTACTCGCACTTCGAAATTCAAAAATAATGAGATATTTGAGATCGTTAGATTTTGAGGATTCTTATGACATTCATTTCCACCATGAAATTCCCGATAAAATCTTTATGGAATCTTTAAAAAAATCTTTTCAATGCTTGGTCTATTTGAACTCTATTCTTTCTTCCTACCATTCGACCCAAGGAATCCATTTTTATGGTTGTTTTCTTGAAATTCTTTCTCTTTCACCTAGATTAAGGAAAGTACATAATTGAGTATCTTTCCATAATAAATTAACACAAACTAGTAAATATTAAGCTATAAATATGGTATAAAATCATCAATATTTTAGGCCTAACAAATACTCCCAAATTTAAGATTTGCTAGTCCCTAGCAAAGAAAAAGAATAAGAAAATGAAACTTTTTAAAGAACATAAGATGCTTTAATAGGTCGCCTCAAAGATTGTATAACATATGAATTTTCAAATGGTTTCAAAGTAATTATGTAACTCAATACATTATCTTCCATCCAACATATATGATACTTCTAATGCATATATGTGAAAATCAATTTATACACTCAATATCATGCATGTGAATAAATTTATAAGAATTAGAGATTGATAAGAAAGTATGAAGTACCATATACTTGACTTAATTATCACTCTCCACTAATATAGGTTAATGCACCATCTTAAATCATTAGGACTTCATGGCTTTTATTGTTAAGGCTAAAAGGGTATGGCTTAATAGAATATCAATGAATAAATTACTTGTAAAATTTGTTTCCTTCTTAGATTTTTATTTTTCTTTTAACTTCAATATAAACTCACAAATCTCCTATTTCTCCTTTTAATTTTTTTTTTTTTTTCCCTTCTTTTTCACATCATATTTTTTTTTTTCAATTGTTTTGCTTTCTTTCTTTTCTTTTTCACAAAACCCCCAAACTTATTTTTCTTCTTATTACACATTCAAACCTCCAACTTACACAAAAATACATACTAAAGCCAAATTCACCAAATACTTAACCTACAAACTTCATTTTTTCCTTTTTCTTCAATACTCCCATTAACCCATAAGCATATATTCATATCAATTCAATTAAAGCTCATTTTATAGTATGCTCAAGGTAGGAAAAAAAAGATTTAAAGCTCAAAAAGGGTAAGTAAATGTGCTTTAATGAACAAAAGGCTCTAATACATCTTTATGCATCCTAGAGGCTCAAATAAGGTACAAGTGTAAGATAAGGTTTTAGGTAGGCTTGAAAGGCTCAAACTTAAACAACGATGGCCTAAATCATGTTCTTAGTAATGCATTTACCTAGGATTTCGCCTCAAGCAATAATCAAGCAAGTTCTAGAGTTCAATTAATAATAAAGTACTCTAATCCATGCAAACCTTCTTCAAAACACAATATAAATTATGCATTATTGATTATGTGCTCAAAATTTATTGAAAGTAACAACATGTGAATATAACTTCAAGTATTTAAGCATACATAAAAACAAATCCACCATCTAAAAACCAATTTATTTTCAATCATAGTCTTATCATTGGCTCATTAAAGTACTTAAGAAAACAACACAAAAATAATTTTTATTATTATTTTATTTTCAATAATAAAAATCAGCCAAATAAAACAAACACACACTATGAAGGAGAATAAAAACTAAAACTAGCATGCATGAAAACTAATAAAAACACTTAAAAGACAAGATCTAAAAGATGCAAAGCATGCTTTTCACCCCCAAACTTAAAATGAGCAATGTTCTCATTGGGAAAAATATAAAATAAAGCAAAAGTAAATAAAAGGTAAAGAATACTCCCCATTGAAGACATTGAATGTTTCTCGCAATGTGAGAACTTGGAAAAAACCTACATGGTGTATTTTCCCTACACACCATGTGGCCAAAGAGAAGGGCATATGCCCATGCAACTTGAAATTCTCAACATTCATGTTTTGCTCTTTTGCATCTAAACATCCTAAAACCTTGCAAGAATTCAAATAAAACACATCAAAACATCCTAAAACAAGAAAACAACTAAAATAAATAGATAAATATAAGGTAAAGAAAGAAACTTGGGTTGCCTCCCAAAAGCGCTTGTTTAAAGTCATTAGCTTGACTTCATCATTTTAATGTTCAACCTGGATTAAATATGTAAATGATATCATCCTCATAATATTGTCCAAGCTTATGATATGGAAATTGTGCATGATGATAATCTTGTGGCCTTAGCAAACTTTTAACTCTTTGTACTATATAAGTCTCAATTTGAATTAAAAGTGTGAGTTGAACTTTTCTTGCAGTGAGTTGGATTTCTGGTCCAAAAATGCTTTGTTTGTTCTCTTTTTGGATGCATTCAGCCTCATTTGCATGTTTGGAGCATGTATATACATCTTGAGCTCTTGGAAATTCAATATTTGGCTTGAAAGATTGATTGGTAAGCAATCTTCATGAAGTGCATCCATAACTTTATCCTCATCGGATTTGGCCAAATCTTAGCTTAATTGATCCTTTGACTTATTATCTTGATGATCCTTAAGCCCTTTTTGCAATAGATTTGAAGGAAAATTAAAAAATTCCCTTAAACTAGTGATAGTGCGTTGAGAAACTTCTTCCAATGGGCAATCGCGGTCATATGTGTGTACCTCATTAAAACTCTCCAAAATTGAAGATTCTTGTTCCATTTCACTCCTTGCAAGACTCCTCTTCATGTTCCGCAAATCCTTTTTCATTATTATGTGGCTCTTGCAAGAATCCAATTTCATCAACTTGCTCATTAGAACTAATCTCCATGTTGTTTTCCAAGTCTTCTTAAGTTCCTTGTGAAAAAAAGTTGTCATTGGTTGCTCCAATTGAACTTGAAAGTTTGTACTTGGAGAATATTGATTTTGCAACTTGTCAATCGCTTCATAGCATTTAGAAAATGTTTCCCTATTCCTTTCCATACACTCAATCAAAGATGTGCTCACTTGATAACTTGAAAGATCTGAATTATCATACCTTGAATAACTTTGTCAATCACTCCATCTAGAATTATATGTGTTGGAATAAAAATTATGCTTTGGAGAATGGCTCTTCTGGAGTAAAAGGATTTTCCACTTGACAATGTTCACTTAAATGATTACCTCCACACCATTGACATGTTATAGCTTGAACCTTAAAATTTGCAACGAGTTTAGACATGATAGCAAGATTCTTTTGTAACTTGATAAAATTTTCACTTGGAAAACTAGTTGGCTCCCCATAATCCCAATAAGGTTGATGACCATAAGCTTGATATTCCATGCTTTTCCTAAAAAGAAAACACTAACAAAACAAAGGTTCAAATTAATTGCAAGTTTATCAAGCAAACAATTAAAATTAAACCCTAGTATACAAACTAAAGTTGAAAATAATAAAGATAAACAAAAATTGAAAGTAAGAAAAACCCCTAAGTATGCATAACTTTTAACCTAGAGACCAATAAATTAAAAATAAAATTTTGGTCTCAAGTACCAAAAAATAAGTACTAAAAATTCAAAGCAAGTTGGCCAAACAAGCAAAGAATTGAAACCCTCGTATGCAATACCAAAACCAAAATTAAGAAATAAATATAAAAATTTAAAATAAGAAAACAATGTTCAAAGTACTATTAAATCCAATCCGAATTAATATTAATGCCTTAATCCCCAGCAACGGCGCCAAAAACTTAATGTGCAAAATAAACTCGCAAGTGCACGAATCGTTTTCAAGTAATAAAGTGGAAAAATAGGGTTGTCGTACCCAAGGGATTAAGAATTAAGTACCAAAAATAATTAGGTTTTGGTAATATTTGAACTATTAAGGTGGCAATTGAAAACTAAATAAACTAAATTAAACAAAAACAAAAAATTAAAATTAGATCAATTTCAAGCAAGAGAGTGAGTTTAATAATTATGAATACTAGGGCATTCGATTTCACCACTAACTATTCCAATTTAATTACTTAAATATGTGAATTTAATTAAATAGTAATTTTGTTAACCACATTTAATCACAAAATTAATCAAAAGTAGTTTTCACTCACAATTGATAATATTCACATAACCTAATTTATTCCTTCTGGCCTATAAATTAAATCATGCAAATTCATTAAACATAGATTAAGCAAATAATATGGCATGAGACATAACTATTTTCCAATCAATTATGCATTCATGTATCATTGGAGATCCATAATATTATCATTTTCCAAGCTCAAATATTATTAAAATTATTTATTCCTTCCAGCCTATGAAAGCATTAAGCATGCCAATGATTTATTAACAAAATATATTACTAATTAAATAAATTCCAAGCTAATGATAATATCTTTTTACTCGCATCTTGAAATTCAAAAATAATTAGATATTCGAGACGGTCAGATTGTAAGGATTCATATGACATCGACTTCCATCATGAAATTCCCGAAAGAATCTTTATAGAATTTTTAAGGAATCTTTTGCAATGCTTGGTCTATTTGAGCTCTATTCTTGCTTCCTACCATAATTTGACCCAAGGAATCCATTTTTATGGTTGTTTTCTTGAAATTCTTTCTCTTTCACCTAGATTAAGGAAAGTACATAATTGAGTATCTTTCCATAATAAATTAACACAAACTAGTAAATATTAAGCTATAAATATGGTATAAAATCATCAATATTTTAGGCCTAACATTTATGAACTTGAACCTAGAACAAAGCCTTCAATAGATTAATTTTTTGATGGAGAGTAGAACCATGAACCTCTTCTAGCAAAACCAACAATTTGTCAAAATTCCTCGATGAGCCATTCATAACTATTTGTAACTCTACATGGAACTAAATTGACATTGAAAAAAATTCTCACCAATTTCTCGAAAAGAAACTTGACAAGAAGTTTTCCACAATCCATTCATCATGTCCATGAAAGCCATCCTATTAAAATTATTGATGGTAAGAATTGAACCAACAAACAAAGCTTTAAATCCTCCCCAGTAGAAGAGTGAATAAACCATCGAATTATTAAGGACTTGCACTCATCAGACATTACTTTCAAACATTGCAAAAACATATTTTGAACTTCTATAATTTAGTCACATTGCAAAACAGAAGACTAAAAAAAAAATCACATGAAGAATACTGTAAGGTGATGCATCTTCTGACATTTAGTCTTCTTTTTTACTAAATTATTCAGTCTTACGTCATGGAGAATACTGATAATCTCTAGTTGACTAGTTTCAAGTTGTCAAACCTAAAAAAAATCAATTTTTCTCCTATTTAACATATGTTCAAAGATAAAAATAAGCGTGAATATAATACCGTATGCTTAATTTAATTTGTTAATATTTAAGTAAAATTAGTATTCTTATTGTTATTATTCTTTTTTTTTAATTGATATCAAGGGTGGTTTAATTTGTTAATATTTAAGTAAAACGTACAATTAATATTCTTGAGAGACAATCTCTACTTTGTTTTATGGTTGCATATAACTATAAAATAAACCATAAAATCTCTACTTTTTTTTCTTTTTAATCGGACAGACAATCTCAAAGATTTTATAATTTTTTTTAATTTTTTCTTTTTCTTCCTTCAATTCTTTTCATGCCCAAAAACAACCTAAATTATTTTTATTTTCCTAAACAAAAAGATCTATAAACTTTGACAACAGAATGCAAAAATTCTCTCAATTTTCTTATCTCTTAACCAAGTCTTTCTATCTATTTTCTTTCTCTTATTTCTAAAATCAAATTTTTCTTTTCATTTTTTTTTTTTTTGGGTCATTTGTATCCGCAAAAAAGCTCCCTCTTTATTAAACCTTAAAAAAAAAAAAATGTAGAAACTCACAAAAGTTTTTCTTTACTAAAATGTAGAAAATTTTATGGTTTCTCAGAATAAAATGTTTGAAAATTTATGGTTTCTCATCTTTTAATGTTTTTAAGCATGGTAAATTAAATGGAATGGAGTTGATCCGCCTTTTTGCATTCTTCTATTGTGTTTGAGTTTTTTTTTTTTTTTTTATAGTTTTATTTGAAAATAAGATTTCAAATACAATTTTAGGAAAAGTTATTGGCATTAGAAGAAACAAGAAATGTATGTCCTGATATTGTAGATAGATTGGTTTTTAAACTTCAAAACATGAAAACTAAAAAAAAAAAAAAAAAAATGTTGAGAAGGTCAAGTATAAGACATGAAGATTTAAAAGAGAGAAGCTCAAGAAACATGGAGAGAAAGACATGAACTTGAGAGAAAGGCAAGAAGACAAAAGCGAGAACCTCAAGAAACATCGAGAGAGAAGAAGAGACAAGTGAGATGAGAGAGAGGATCGAGAACAGAAAAAGAATAAAATATATAAAAAATATTTTTTAACCATTTGAACACATGACACGTTTTAATTAGCTGATCGCGCCCAAATCGACTATGGTATCTAAGTTTTTGTCCCTCACATTTGTGATCAAATTTGTCCAAATCCTCCAAAACCTAACCCACCTTTGATATTATTTTGGTTTAAAATGTTTTGTAATTTTTAATATCCTATATACTCTTGAAAAGCTTAGGAATAAATATTTGTATTTTAATTTTCTTTAGTAAATATCTTAATATAATTTTGAATATATTTATTTATTTTGTTACTTTTGTTTCGTGTAAAGTAATTAATCTGAGTTTTATATTCTAAGTTTGGATAGGATATAATAAATATAAACATGGATGTTAATAAATTGAGTAATACTACAGATATCAAAATTTTTTATCAAAATTTTGATAACCAATTACGTTACAGTTTTTTAATAATATTAAATTGATATTATCCTTATATATATGAGAAAGTAAATTATTTAAAATATACTAAATTTTTTAATGATGTTAAATTGATATTATTTTATATATATGAGAAAATAAAATTTAAAAAAATCATAAATACTAAAATTTTGATAAAATGATTTGATCATTTAAATTTATCCTAATAAATTAATTGAATAATTTTATGTAACGGACAATAATGAACTATTTTATAGATTTTTATGCTTAGTGATTTGGCTAAATAAAGGTTTGACCTTTATAGTCTACAACAATATAATGGATGGATAAGTATGATACATATAAGTCGAGTCAACCTACAGTTAAGGACAATATTGAACACAAGTTGATCCCAAATTAATCTTCTTTAATAAGAGAGTCCAACAGAAGTTAGTTTGTAAGGTTTATCCATTATCTAGTGCAATTAAACCTAATGTTGTGGGTTTGATTTTTGGTAATTGATGATAGAAATTTATTGAAAATTACCATTTCATTTTCTTTATGTCAATTATATTTTATCATCTAATAAATTATTGTAATCTACACAATTTTAGAGTAAATATAAGAACCTCTAAAATATTTGACACGTGTTTTATATTCTTTCTAAAATATGGAGATTATACTAACAGGATATTCAAAATATTATTAAACATATTAGGAAAACCTCAAACCTCAAAAATGATTACAAACATAAAAAAGTGTGACGATCAATTACCAAGAAAACAGTGAATTTACAGGGACATTACATGCTTTATTTTCATGTTGCACAATACTTGTATATAGATTAAAATATCTATACTGCATACAATTATTAACTGTTATATCTATACGCAATTTTTTTTCACCACCGATGTTCATAATATATATCTATCCAGGACTTTCTATTTCATCTCTTCAAAGCAGATTTTGGCTACTTATATTTTTACAAGGAAATCTGAAATTACATTCAATCTATGCAATATATAATATTGTACAAACAAAAACCAGCAATATTTGTTTTTTTTTTGGGCAATAATTTCTGGTTATTATAGATTTGACAACATGTGGTGTTCTTGTTAAAATTCTTTCACCTTAAGATTTCATATTGGAATATGTAAATTCAAATTTATTTATTAAATTGTCATACAACCCAATCAATTATAGAATGTTAAACTCAATTATAAAATTCATTTAAAAAGAAAATAAAAATCATAACAAAAGTATATTTAAATGAATATATTCAATACGAAAGAAAACAATATTGAATAAACTTAACAAGTAGTAAATATGACATATATTTCAAAAAATACTCTTCTTAATGCGTTAGCCAATTGCCATTCTATTTTACAGATAACAAACCCTCTTAACTAACCTGACTTATCATTTTCTGCCCTCCGACTGTGTTTTTTTTTTTTTTTTTTTTTTTTTTGGGTTGTGAGTATAATAACGTGTTGCATCTTTGTTAATATTGTTATGGACGGAAATTCTATGGTGAAGATGGCCCGTATGAGGACCGTAGTATTAATGACGGTTTTTCATAGTATTAACAATGATTTTTTAAAAAATCGTCACCAATATTATGAAAAATCATTACCAATACTGTGGTCAGTATGAAAACCGTCCGCACCATAACGTACTGTTGTTATGGATACGAAACTGCTAAAAGAAATAAAAACATTAAAAATATTATACGGATTTGTGTCGGTGCTATGTAAATTTTGCTAGGCAAAGACACAGTTATTAATGACCAAAATTAAAAACAAATTAATGCATACTGTAGAGTGATGCATCTTCTGACAACCGGTCTTCTTTTCTACTACATTATTCAGTCATACAGTTATGTGGAATAATGTTTAATCTATAGTTGACTGGTTCTAAGTTATCAAACCTAAGGTTTAAAAAAAAAAAAAAAACGAAAAAAACAAAATCAAAATTTCTCCCACAGTTTGATATTCGTTAAAAGATAAAAATAAGTGTAATTATACCATACGCTTAATTTAATTTGTTAATATTTAAGCAAAAATTATTATTATATTGTTCTTTTTTTTTCTTTTTTCTTTTTTTAAGCACTGAAAGTATGATAATTCAAAATCATATTAATGTATGAGAAAACAATGGTTATCCCTGCAGAGACATACTATTATTGTTCTTAAATTCAAAATCCGGTGATAAAATAGGACATAAACATATAAATATTGATCAAAATATATGAATATATGTATATATCTATTATACACATTGATCTTGTTTAAAAACATGAAGCCACATTTATACATCATCAAGAAACTGCATATAAATATTTATTATAAGTCTAAACGTATATCTTTAATCCATATCCATGATGCATATACATTAAAAAATGACAGACCGATCGACATTCTCAAAATTACAACATCAAAGCCGTTTTCCTCTATCCTCTCTATATTTTACAAAGTACTTTTAATCGATTTTCAACTCCCAAAAAGGAGAAAGAAAAAATAAAACAAAAACTTATAAATCTCTCTCTCTCTCTCTCTCTCTCTCTCTCTCTCTCTCTCTCTCTCTCTCTCTCTCTCTCTCTCTCTTTTATACATATTTAACCCAAATGGGATTTTAAGCACTTTTTCTAAATCTACTTTTATTACAACCACTAGCATATTGATAGTAATTACTATTACTATGAATATTGTACGTTGAATTCTTGTTCTTCATGTAATAACCAACTCCTTTATTCCACCACCTCCACAATCGCTTTCTCTTCTGAGATTTTTCATTGGAAGAAACCACTGTCACGTGCGTCACGTGCGACTTGTTCTTCCTCATAAGCCCACGAACCTCAGGCGGCCTGTAAGTTCTAATCAACGGCCACTTTATTCCATCAAAAAATGGGTGCCTTTTAATATCCGTCGCACCCCTGGCGTATCCTAGCCTCCTCCTCGGGTCCTTCACCAAGAGCCTTTCTATCAAATCCTTTGCTTCTTTCATCCCTTCTTCTTCCACCCTCGGAAACCTAACCTGCATGCTTGATGCTATATTGCGCAGGGTGCTTTCTTTGCTCCCACCTTTAAACGGTGTTGTACCATACAACAACTCATAGATGAACACCCCGAAAGCCCACCAGTCAACACCGTTGCCATGACCGGTTCCCGAAACCAACTCCGGCGCCAAATATTCATGTGTTCCGACGCACGACCTTGAAAACGCCGTCGTCGGCTCAGCCACGAACTCAGCCACCATGTCTTCTTCCTCTTCTTCCCTCCGGTGTTCCGAACCGAAACAACTGCACCGGCGTCTGTGGCTCCGGTTGTTGTTTACTATTCGGTTTTCGAACATCGGAACGACGTCGGCTTTGAAGCACAGATCGAAATCCGAGAGCATGATATGGCCATCATCGCGAAGAAGAATGTTTTCAGGTTTCAGATCCCGATAAACTATCCCCATAGCATGGAGATACTCGAGCGCCACGAGCACCTCCGCGGCGAAGAACCTGACGGCCTGTACGGACAATCTGCAACCCGGCTGTTTCCGGAGAAGAGAGTGAAGATCGCCGCCGGGACAGTAATCGATGAGAAGACAAATATAGTGAGAGACGTCGATGTGAGCGTAAAGCGTAGGAAGAAAAGGGTGGTCCAGCATCGAAAGAATGTGGGATTCCATTTCGACATGGGAGAGCTTCTTATTGGTTAGAGAATCCTTATCTACGACTTTGAGAGCGAAGCTCGATTGGTCGTAGTCTCTCAGACTGCATAGGAAGACTCTGCCGAGATTTCCGGTGCCCAGGTGGCGGAGAAGCTTCAGATGGCGGAGATGGAGGTTGCCGTCGGAGGAAAGATTCGTGGCAGCTTTGATGGCGGACCAATGACGGTCCCACTTATGGTGGGGACGAGAATGGAGAGGAGGAGTGTTGGTGGTAGAGGTGGTGGTGGTGGTGGTTGTGGTGGAGAGACGGGACTCGTTGAAGCTGAGAGTTAAGCTGCTTCGAGCTAAGCTTGTACGGGCACTGGAACAAGCGAAGGTACGGTCGGTGGTTATGGAAGTGCAGCTGGTAAAGCTGAGGTCTAGATCTGAATCGGATGGAAAAAGGGCGTCTTCCTCCATGGCTGAAAGAAGAGATAGAGAAGTAAAGAGAGTGAGATTTTTCTGATGGGGAGAGAGAGAGAGAGAGAGAGAAGGTTTTAGTTTTGGAGGGCTTTTGAGTTTGTTTCTCTCTCATATACATGAAAGAGAGAGAGAGAGATGGAGATGAAGATTGATTAATAATAATATTTATAATAAATCAGTTGTCTGGTTGACCCAACTACTGTGCAGTGTGGAAAAAAGAGAGAGGAGAGAGAAAAGTAGTTAAGTTGACCAAACAGAGAAATAATGTTAATGCATGACAATTAAAATGGAAGCCATAGGACAAATTAGGTGGAGCTAGTGGCATATTACACCCAAAAAATAATAATAAATAACTAAAATAAAAATAAAAATAGAATAGCTAGTGGTATGTTTTTTTACATTTACAAGATCATGCATTCGTTTTATTAAGAAATGGAAAATTTTGAAACTCAAATCATTCGTCAAATCATTATAAATTTAGGGCTAGTGATAACCGGTGATACACAACAACAAAAATAAAAGTAGAAGAGGGACATCTCTATAGGCGAAATGGCTAGGGGCTAGGAGCCGCGTTTTTGCATGGGGGACAGTGAATATTGTTTGATACGTATTAGAAGGAGATAAGGATGCTGACTTTTGTTACCGTGTGTGATTCCAATTCAATCACCGCCTATAATTGTTTTATTTTAATCTAATATTTAATATTTTTTTTGTACAACTATATATATATATATATATATTAGGATCATAGGGGTGGTGCCTTTAATTGATAAATTCAATTTGAAGTTATAATATATTATGAATTGTTGTTAACTTATGCATATCAATAATGTCTAAAGTTACATATATATATATATATATATATATATGCCTAATTTGTCAATTCTTTTAAGGTCATTTTGTACTATTTTTGTCTAATGTCAAAATCCACCCTATTTATATCGTAGATCAAGGAGTTCAAGTTTCTATATCTTTGATTCTTAAAACCATTTATTTATTATACAAGTATATCTATTGTGCAAAAGTTTTCTCTTTAAATCAATTTGTTACAAAAGCAAAAACTTCTTTAATTTTCTTAAAAACTAAATATATAAAACTCTCTATGCATTCATTTGTTACCTTAATGTTTTAGAAATAAATAATGTCAAATCTAACTTTATTAATTAAGGTTTGGGAAAAAAAATAGTAATGTTCATGATCTGTGTTAAATTTTTGGATTGAAATATCGATCAGCATATGCTAATTGCATGTGGCAAAAATAAAAATATCATGTTTAGCTTTACAACTTACAGCCTCACTTGTCCCCCCAACCCCAAAAAAAAAAAAAAAAAAAAAAAAAAAAAAAAAAACTGCAATGTTACTTGGTTAATGCTTATTAATTAAATTATAAATATAAACTTCCACAAATCTAGCTACTTATATTACAATTACATTTTTCAACTAAATTGAACACAAAGATATTGGTAAAATGACCAATTTCGAGTTTGAAATCTGTGATTATTAAAAATGATTATCATTAAAAGTTTATCAGAATTTTATAATGGATTACCAATTAAAGAAATTAATACTTAATCACAAAGCGTTTGTTATATAATAATAATTAAAAAAACTATAAAAAAAAAAAAATACTCTCTAGGAACTTGGACATGTCCAACTACGTTGCCTAACTCAAAAAAATCCAAGAAATGTCAACTAAATAATTATGTAAATCAGTAACCAAAAACTTAAAATATTGCTAGAACCTTCTTATAGTCAATAAGATTTTTAGGTTCTAAATATTTTCTTTAAGCTCTTTTGGGTTGGGACCCACGTGGAAGGTGAACCGGATGCTGTCTGCCACGTGATCAACATTGGCCCTACATTGTCGCATACACCATCACCTCACATAATTCATTTCATTTTATATTTATGACACTCTTAATTAAATTAAATCAATTAATTTGCTGAATTATGAAATAAATAACAAAAAATAAAATAAAATATAAATTAAACAAGAAGATTAATATTTTAAGTAAAAAATAAAAAAAGAAAAAAAAATTAGAAGGGGATATTAATAATTCATCAATAATGGGGTTCACCTTCCAAACTGGTATTAAGTGATGTTAATAATAATGGAGGCAGAGAGAAATAATGGAAGCTGTCCTTATATATATATATATATATATATATATCCTTCGTGATAAGAGAGTGCTGGCCATGAGTTTGGGTCGGTTGGATTGAAGAACATGAATGGTAATTAATATTCACTTTTCCAAACACATAACATTCACTTTCCAAGAACCTATTTATTTACCTAAAAAAAGAATATACTTATCTATTTTCCATTATATCAACCATCTAGAATTTTCTTTTTTCATCACTAGAATTTCCTTTTTAAGTAACTATTCTTATAATTGTTATATGTCGGTGAATTTTACAAATAAATTATATATTTGTATATTTTTAGAAACCTTTTATAGAATGTTATTATTGTTATGTCAATTTCTTATATATGTCCTCTGAGATAGTCAACCAATGTCGTCAACTCCAAATTTCGGATTCAAGCATGCACGAAGTAATTCACCATAAATTGGAATGATACATCAATCTAATATTTTTTATATAAAAAATAGCTACAAAATTTTTCCTTCTCCAATCAAACATACGAGCTTTATACATTTTCAATCATAATCAATAATCAAAACCATATTTATATTCAGGTTTCAGTATATAAAAGTGATAAATCAATCAGTAATACACAATATATTTTAATTTATGTTGGCCAAAAAAATATATAGTAATTTATATAAGCAAAAAAGCCTCAATGGATAAAAATTTTAGAATGAAAATGTAAGACCTTTTTTCTTATAATCCTTTTATCTATATATAAATATATATATATATATATATATATATATGAAAGAGCAATAACAAAGAAGGATGTCAATGAAACACGAATTAAAATTACTAAATTTGGATAAAATTAAAATTATTGTAACTTAATTTGGTTTTAAAATAAAAATTTGAAGTTTTAAAATTTGAAGTAAAAAGACAAAGAAGAAGAATAATAAAAAATAAAAAAGGGTAATTAGTTGTAACCCATACAACTCTTTGCAAAAGCCAGCCAAAACGTTTCCAAACGCCTTTTCAGATTACTGTTGAAGGGAATAACACATTATTTTAAATCCCAACATTTAAAATATATATATATATATATATACAAACTTAGAATAGTTTTTTATAATTATTTTGAGAATAAATAAATAAAAAAATATGAATTTGTATAAAATATAAAGTGAGAGTGGCAATGCATTATGCAACTCACGAACTTACTAGCATGTGCATGGCACGAGCTCACTTATGACAAAATTAAATTGTTGATAAATTAATATAAAGGCTAATAGCATCTCTAATGGTTTAATTTGTTGGAGTATATGTGATATGAAGATTGGAAAATATTGATGTTGATGTAGATTTTGTTTAAAATAAAATTTATTAATGATATGTAATATTTTAAATGATTTATTTTATTTTATTCTTTTTTTCTTCATTTTCTCTTTGTTAAAAAACCATCAACACGGCAATTTACTCTCTGCATTGCTTCATACATGTATCACTTCCAAAGTCAACTATGCAAATTTATCATCTTTGTATGTAACTAATCCAAACTAAACCAAACCAAAAATTTAACAAAAAAACCAAACCAAACAAAAACAAGTAGAACTATTTATGAGATTTCTAGAAATAGACGGACTGAAGCAATCGTGTATTGGAACAATTCAATATTCATAGATTAGGGTGGAAAAAATGATTTGGGGCTGCAAAAGAGAAACAAATATGGTTTCATAAAATTTGTTCATGGGTAAAAGTTGGATTGTTGGCAATGGTTTCATGATATTTTCATTTCAAATAGAAAAAGTTTCATATTAAAAAAGAACTAGAAAAGAGAGAGAAAAAATCAAAGAAATATTAAATTGCTGATTTAGTATGTCGAACCCTAATGAATCTTCTACAAATAAAAACTTACCATTTATTTTTTTTTCTGTCAAAAAATTCCTTTATAAATTTATTGGAGAGTTTTTTTTTTTTTTTTTTAAACAATTAATAGAGTAATGGAAAGGCCATTGATGCCCCTAGGCATTTGTATTTGTCCAAATATACCCTTGTTTTTCACTTTTTATTTTGGTCAGACGAATATTCCCATGTTGGATTTGTTAAATATAAGATTACGTAAGAAAATGATAGATGAACGGAATTATGAAATAATTGGAGCCCATAGTTTTAAGAATAGAGGGATACGCAAACAATAAAACTTTGCAAAATAAATTAAATGGACGTTATTTAAAATAACTATACTACCTTTTTAGCTTTAGGGTGTCGATTCTTGTATGTTTATTCTTTTATGTCTGATGCTGCTGCTCACTCTTTTTTTTTCCACAGATTACAATTTTATTTTATTTTTCCTTGTTATAATTATTAAGAAAACTTAATAGAAAATGTATTAATTGTTCTTTTTGAAGAATATTTAAGTGGGATTACAATATTTTGAACATGCAAACCTCCCCACATGAGATGTTGAAAATGCACTAGCAATCTATATTATAATATTGTTACTCATGGGCCCCAAAAGATGGAAGCCCAACAATTAAAGAATAAGGTAAAACATTGGGATAATGGGCCCACTTCCCAGAAAATGAATTTCCAATGGGATTCAAGTTGTTGTCCTATAAATTGTTAGTTTCCCTCTGTTTTTCTTTTTCTTTTTTTCTTTTTCAATTTTCTCTTCTTTTTTTTTTTTTTTTTTTGTTCGTCGAAGAAATTCAAGTTTGAAACCATTGTTTAAAAAGAAACAGTGGCACAATGGGATGGCTATGCCACTGGGTTCGTTCTGCAAAAACCTCTTTTCCTTTTTGTGGTATATATATATATATATATATATGTATATATATTTTTTTAATTCTTTTCTTTAATAATAATGGAGATCAAATTTGAAATCATTATCTAAAAAAATAATGTTATATCATCTAACTCTCATAGAGATGTGTTTTCTTTTTGTTGGTAATCGAATTGTTAGTTTTCTTATGGTCCAGACAACATAACCTTTTCATATAATGATAAGGTTCATGCATTTACAATAACCAATATGGAAGAGAATGCATGCCACTCCACTTGGATACAATGTACTTGTACATCCATCCCTATTCTGATACTTTTCTTTATTCTAAATCTAATCATAACACTTACTTCAGTTCCTTGACGGATTCTTCTTTTTTTTTTTTTTTTTTTTTCACATTGTCACATGCATAAACTTCTTTGGTTCATCATTCTCATTAGCTCCTGATTAGTTAAACATTAATTAACTTATTTGGGTCCCATAAAATAGAGAGAGAAAGAGAGAGAGAGAGAGAGAGAGAGAGAGTAAATGCATGGAATCAAGAAGTCTGAACTAATTCCAAGTTGTTAAGTTTGAAGACCTTTAAATAAAGATGCCAAGTGCAAATTGTTTAAATATGATCAAAATGGAATAATAAGTCATAATGCGCGCACCCATGATATACAGTTGGCTAAAGGCTTCTCTTTGTCTGCTGATTTCAGTTTGCATCGAATATGGTTTGGTGAAATGTCAAAAAAAACAAGAAATTATCAGTATAAGGTTCCCAATGGTGTCAGGGCCTAGGATATATGTATGAATACAAAATGAGTTCAATGATCCCATATCTAGAATATGATTCTCCAAGTTGGTTATAGTTATTTCAGTTGCAAAACATCCTGTCTGTAATGGTATGAATATATTTAATGTATTTCAATGCATGTATCAAACACAAAAATTCATGGAGCTTAGGTTGTTTATATTTTGTGGCACCACCCCTCAAGATGAGTAATTTACCAACAATAATAAAAAAATAAAAAATAATAAAATAATAAAATAATAAAATAATAAAAAAAATAAAAAAAAACCCTCTCATGATTAGTAAAGTAGCTAGCTAGCACATGTCTAATCTTTATTTTTTAATTTAATTTAACTGGAAAATTTTATAGTTGAATTAGATAGTTTTCTCTCTCATACTACTACTTTACAATGTGATTGCTTACCAGTACAAGACACTATCCGCTTAAAATTATAAGATTTCATGATTTGGGATTAATTTCCCTTTTTTTTTTTCTTTTTTTTCAAAGAATGAATGTGCAAATATATAAGATAAGTAACCCTTGTAACATTGACTAGGAGGGACTTGGTATTGGTAGTGGAGAGTTTGGATATTGGTAGTGGAGAGTTTGGAACTTTGCAGATATTTTAGTAACCATCAAATAATAGGAAACAAAAAGAAATGGAACTTTACATTACAATTATTTGTAAGATAATACTACAACATTGAGCAAATTGAATAGCCTTGGATACAAACAAATATTTACTATTTCTATCTTTAATTTTCCTTTTATTTTCGTCACATGGCTGTTAGAGATGCTCTAATAACAAAAGATGTTGTTCAATCATATTGGCGGCTGCCAGAAAACAACCATGACACTTCTAATTTAAAGAGGAAGGGGGGAGGGGTGAAAATGTAATAACTTCATACCCAGATTTGGCATAATTATAACCAGTACATACTTGAGATATCTTCATCCATTTGTCAACAATTTTCAGTATTCCTACTTTGGTCCTTCAAGACTACCAGGTGCTAGAATTCAACAGTGGGTTTGCTATTATTCTTAACTACCCCCTTGCTTAGTAGCTGCTGAATTACTTGTTGTCATAAAGGACTCTCCGCAACCACACTGGCCTTTTGAATTCGGGTTAATAAAAATAAACTCAGACCTGCATAACAAGTAATCTTTGTCACGAGAGTAAAATGCAAAGGAGAAGTTTGATTCATTTCACACACATTGTAATCCAACAATGGAAGGGTGTAAAAAGTAAATAAATACCATAAAAATAAAAATTTCCAAAAACATTGCATCAACAACCATGTAAGCAAGTAATAGCAATTAAACCGCTCATAAATGGTCAATATGTGAGTTGGTTTATGCTATACAATTACAGGTATCACCACGTGTAAGTGTATGTAACTAGATGAAAGACACAACTTTTACCCAAGGCATGCAGGTACCTGAGTTTGTCATCAATAAAATCCATCTTCGTTCCGATAACATGCATTAGGGCCTTCGGATCAATCAATATCTTCACACCTTTGTCTTCAACTAACTCGTCAAACTTCCCTTTCTCATCTGAACATCAAAAATTGTTATAGAGAAATTGAGATAAAATATGGCAAGCACACATAAAACACCCTTAGCCCAAGTCAACTCTTAAGGTGGCAACAAATTCCTCTAAAACAGAAATATAATACAGAGTTGTAATTCTCTCTTTGGCAACCCTACCCCAAATACACCCTGAACGAATCAGTAAGAAGCTATAACCCAAGAGAAAAAGGATATATAGGACGTATTATCATGGGTCTAAGTTCAGATGACAAGTGTGACCTGAAGTCTATACATATACTCAATATTAAGTAACAAATCACTGCAATCTAAGGCCCTCGATCACCAGAACTGAATTAACATGCGGATTACTGACCCAAACTAGATTAAAGACAGAACCCAACAAGATGTAATACTACCCCTAGTTTTCTTCTTAGATTTGACAGCTTGACAGTTAAGAGAAAACATAATCATACGATGCTAGGGAAGCTTGAAATATGAGATTTCAATGCAAAACATGTAAAAGTATAATTGACTACAATAAATCACAGACACCATGTGGCCAAACATATTAATAAAGGGATTTGCATCCAACAGAGTAGCCTCGAGATTTCATGGAGCTATTCCTTTTGTGTAGCGCACCAATAAACTAAAGAAAAATCAAACTTTGATTCCTTGACGATTTGAGTTACTGTTACACATTCTTCAAACAGCCTTTTCCACCAGTCTTTCTACAAATTCCTAATATTATTTGTTTATTTATTTATTTATTTACTTTCATTGTTTTTGCTGATAATTTAGCAGAAAAATAACTGTAAGGAACCAGCACCTACCCACTCGCCCAACTTTAGCTTGGATTCTCCCTAAAACTTTTATCACTATTTTCACAACTAAAATTTCTAAACAAACATTCAAAATTCAGATTTCTCTTCAAACATGAAAACATAATTTTTGAGCAACATCACAAGAAGAAATTGGAAAATAAAAACTAATAATAGTAATAATAATGATGATGATAAAAGCTTAAGACCTGGATAATTGAATACTAAATCAAGCAGTTAAAACTGAAACGAATAGAACGAATGCAAGAGGGTAGGAACTAACCAGCATAATTAAGGGTGTAGGATAAGCCGTTGCAGCCGCGAGCCTTGACCCCGAGCCGAAGAAAAGCACGCTGGCGCTGCTGGAGAAGGTTGTGTATTCTAGAGGCTGCAGTTTCCGTTATACTAAGTGCTTGACGTTTGACAGCGGGTCCCACCTTGGACAACAATGAAGATGAAGGAGCTGCCATTTTTCGCCCTTTGTTGCTTTTTTATTTTTTAGTTCCGGATTGGAGGACCAAAATTCCTAGTCCAGAAAGGTGCAAACTATAATCATTTGAAGGGAAATGCTGATTATATATATACAAGAAGGACCCAATCATTTAAAACCTTTGAATTTGATGTAACATATTATCACTTATCAAATTCAAGGGCTCTACATGATTGCGCCCACCTATCATTAACTTAAAAAGTTGAGAACTTCTTCATTGAAGCCTCTTTGTGTGTATATATGTATATATACATATATACAGAATCAGTCAAAGCTCTAGTTACGCTCAAGAAAACTAGAATAATAATAACAATGATAAATGGCAGGAAAATGAACTTCATTCATTTCTTGGCAGCCAAATAATTTGTAATAGAAAACGTCAAAGGGAAAATTAAGAAAACAAATCAAAGCTTCCACCAACTAAAAAGATCCAACAAAGTAAACAACTTACAAAGTTAATGAACTTGCCCTCTAAAATCTAGTACCTAAAGCTTCCTCCTCAAAATCTATTCTACTTTTTAAAGGTGAAAAGTGGCAATATGAAGAAGCTATTACATAACTAAAGACTTTGAAATACCACAAATAAACTAAATCCTAACCAATTACCGTCAGAAATCCAAAGAAAAAAATAATAATAATAACAATAATCATCAAAAGCCATTAACATCCCACGTTAGCAATAAAAAATCTTCACAAACGCCACATTGATTTTAAAAAAAAATGCATCAAATAACCCAGATACACAGAACAATTATTGTACGTAATGATTCAAAACCCAAAACCCAGTAAATTATACCTAAATTCATAAACATCCATTGCAGACCTTGAATGAAGAAAAACTCAAATAAAGCACGAAAAGTGAGCCGAGACCCAGAATTTTTTTTTAACAATATTGAATTCGAAAGCAGAAAATCGGAAGAGTTTCGATTTTCTTACCAGGTTTCTGGATTTTCCAATGTTAATCGAAATTGAGAATCCTTTGGATGATCGGCGCGTCGACTGGGTCTAGCGGGGTCCCTATGACCTTCTGGGTCTTTATAAACAGCGCAAAATACAGATCCAATAGCATCCGACCCATTTGTAAGATCAATGCATTCTACTAGAGTCAAAAGGCCCAAAGTACATATCAAGAGCCCAGCCCAAATAATAGGAAACCATTCCTTTCTCTTGGCGGCAAGCGCTAAACGTGACTAAAATCCATTTGATATAGTTGATAAAAATAGAATTTTAATCTAGATTTTTTTGAAAAAAAAAATTTATTAAAAAGTTAATAAGTGTTTAGTTGTAAATAAAAAAACTGCATTAAATGCTCATATTAAATACTTATTAAATTTTCATATAAAGTAAAAAAAAAAAAAAAAAAAAAAAAAGCTTTTTTAGAGATACTTAAAATTTGGACTTCTCTTAAACAGCCTAAAAAAGTTTATTTTTTAATCAATAAGTAATTATTGGCTTTTGCCAAATATTTTTATTTTTTAATAAAAGAGCTTTTAACTTTCCAGTAGAATTTTTAAACAAAAAAAAAAAAAAAAACCCTACCAAACAGAGGCTAGGTATATGGATAGTGTACAAATCATTTATATTTATATACCATTCATGTTTAAATAATCTATTTTATTTTAATAAAGTATCATTTTTAATATTATTCAAATAAAAAAAAGTATCATTTTTAAATTATTAAATCATATTAAATATTAAAATTTAAAATTTAAAAGATAATTAAATATGAATTTAATAATATTTTAAAATTTTATTAAAAGATAGTAAACTTTATCCGATCTAAGTAATAAATAAATCATTAAACTTTATTTATGAAAAGTAAATTTTATTACAATCAGATAATTAATAAATACAATTTTAATTTTTAATTTTAAATAAAATACGAAAGTTGAATAAAAAAAACCTTGTATGAATTTTTATATTAAAGATTTTATTTGATCCTGATTATTTATGTAAAATTCATATATTTTATTTTAATCTTATGTGACAATAATTGTAAATGGTGGCCGATAAAGGACTGAATTGCTAAAGATCTCCGAGGAATGAAGCACGAACTCATTCTTGTTTGCAAATTATTACTGATTTATTAAGTGTTTGTGATAATTTTGATTGTGTTTTCTTTTAATATAATTTTTTTTTCAAAAAAGAAAAAATCATTTTTAAAAAACAATACTTTACCAGTTTTAGTTTACTAATTTTAACTTCCAAAATCAAAAACAATTTGACATAGCTTAACCATAAGAACTTTTTAAATTTAAGAGTTGCTTTAAAGCCATGTCATAAAGGAATATTTTAGAAGAATTAAATAAGAAAATATCCAACGATGGGCCACGTGGACCTTCTTCCTAGCATAAATTTTGGAGGCAAAAATGTCGTTCATTGGCGCTAAATGGATAATTTTTATTATATGCTTATTTAGTTTAGAGAAGTTCGACCATAATGAGTCGAACTGAATAAGTTGGCTTTGAAACCTAAAATTTCAATCTTAGGAGTAAATACCATAAAATTTAAGAATTATAACTTCTTTTGTAGATAGGACTTAAAGAAAGATAATTTATATTATTTTTTTTCTTTTAGCTTTTGGACTGATTAAAAAGTTAAAATTAAAAAAAATATATATTTATGATTATCAGAATATTTATAGAGTTCACTGTACTCAAATAGAATTTCAGTATATCACTAAACTTTTCAAATTTATATTTGATTGAAATTTCAACATTTAATGTGATTGAAAGGTTAATAATAATGTAATTGATGCTAAAACATCAAACTTAATGTAAACATCACTATGACTATATATATGTATATGAGAGTACACTATAGCCTTGATGATGGTTTGTTCATATATATCTAGTTAACCTGCATCCCTAATATATGAAAACTTTTAAGAGCAACTCCAATAAAATGTTCATTGATTTTGTCTATCTAAAAAAGTCTTTGTTACATCGAATGGGTAAACAATCTTTTAAAAAACTCCCCTCTAGTGATGCTTTGTAAGCGATCTGTTAATATGAGGTGACAATAAAAAATATAAAATCTTTCAAATACACCCTTTATTTGTGAAAGACGTGTTAAACAGTATAAGTCATAAATTTAATCTTTTCTTTCTTCTCTTTTCTCATCAATTCACAACCTCTTTTAAATTCAGTTTTTTCTTTCTCCTATTTTCTCATCAATTCACAGCCTCTTTTGTTTCATGTCTTCTCTTATATTCTCAATCAGTTTCATTTAAAATTATAAACATAATCCATTTGAGAAGAAATTTAAATAAACATAGTTTACTTAAACAATTTAAAAAAACATCAATAATAGAAAAATATAGGCTATTTAGCTCACTTTTATTATCCGCTACTAATAGAATCAGCAAATCATATATGATAATATTGTAAGCGTCTATTCGCGAATTTATTGATTACGTTAAATAATAGGGATTTTTCTTTTAAAACAAAATTAAAAATTTTATGCATTTCCTTCTTTATTTTAATTTAATTTTGCAATGAATCAATATCTGGTACTATAAAGTGAATTATGTAGCCTATTGTATCGAAATTCTAAAATATATATATATATATATGTATATAGGCTTTAATTTATTATATTCATTCATTATCCAGATAAATCAAATAGTGCTCATCCATAATTGAAAAAAGTAATAATATAATTCAAAGGTGCACAACATAGATATCTTTACGTGTATTATTTAATTTTTTTAAATGTATAATATATATATATATATATATATTTTAATTTGGGGTTGGGTTCAAAATAGTTTGGCGTTGGGGTTAGGTTCAAAATAGTTTGGCATAATATAAATTATTTATTTTAATAATTTGGACTGTACTCATGCTAACTTTGCTGGCGTGTGTGTTGGTTCTAAATATTGACCAATTTGGTTTATAGGGTTAATTAGAGAAGGAATATTCATGTTCCAACTTACAAATTGATCAATATCAGGAAAAGAAAATTACAAATTGGTCTACATGAAGCTTCAATATACGTGACGGTCAATAAGTTGCACTAATAATTCGAAGAAGAAAAAAAGAACAGTGGTAAATTGAACCAAGTAAAGAAGAAGACTTCCATGAGGGTATTATTATTGCTAAAAAAAGAATATCGGTGTTGTTCTATTTTATTTATTTATTTATTACTATTTTGCGTTGGACGAAAAGCTTATTGGATTCCATAGTGAGTAAAACGTGATCCAACAATTTGTTGCAGTGTAAAGGGAAAGTTTGGTCCATGATTGGGAATCTAGACCTTTTCATTTGACGTGGAATATAATATTAAGACAAAGATCGACACCTAAAACCCCAAAGACGGATGAAGTAAGGAAAACTTTTCTATTTTTATTGGTGAGTCAAATTTTGGTCATCATTAATCTTCATAATTTTTCTTCGTTGTCGCTTCATCTTTTGGGAATGATTGGATTTGGACAAATTAAATTGGTGAAGGTTCCTATTATTATTAAGGTACAAATTATATAAACTATTTTTTTGTATACCTAGTGCTAGCTAAAGTGCTTTAATTTGTAACTCCGTATGCATGCTTATTCAAAGAAAAAATAAATGAATAAATAAATAACCTCTGTATATGCAGCAACAATTATGAAATATATATATATATATATATACATCCCATGTTAAAAATTTCAATAAAAATATCAAATTTTAAAATATAAAATATTTATAAGAAAATTAAAAATTATTAAATATAAATAAAAAATTATAGAAATGATGAAAATTGATGAAAATTTATTTTAAAAAATAAAAAAATTATTAAAATTTAAAAATTAATTTAATTAATTATTTATTTATTAAATTGACTATAAAAATTATAAAAATATTAAATAGATTTTATATTTATTTTAGTCAATAATGTATTCATAAATATATTATTTTACATGTTTGATAAAAATAATTATTAATTAAAATACATAAAACAAGTTATAATTTTTGATACTCATGAAATACTAATAGGCTTATTGGGTTTAAAATGCATATTTTATTTAAATAAATTCATTTTTGTGCAAGGGTCGTCTCAAGCTACTTGTAGGATTTTTTTCTCGGGAATTAGTTTGGCCGACACATGCAATACAATGTATTTTGAAAAGGTGACCCACTTAAATGGTTCTTAACCTAATAATAATAAAATAATTTAGATTAAATTAATAAATGATATTTTAACCTAGAATCATATCCTAAATTATCTTAAGTTTCGAACCCATTTGCTCATTTCAACGCCTTCAACCAATCCAAAAGTCCATTTATTTGACCCACCTATTTACCATGTGTGTGTTTGTATATATATATATATATATGTATATATTATATTTACAAACATCTATTTATTTATTTATTTATTTTGGTAAGTCAATCATGCATTTATACTTGTATATATATATATATATATAAAAGTTAACCATCTTTATATACGTATGTATTTTGACCAATTATTTTAACTTACAAAACTTTGTGGTATTTATATGTATACACACACACACACACACACACACAAGGAGAACATATTTTTCCTTTACACGAAAATATATTTGTTTAATAAAAAGTTGCTTTTTATAACATGCATCACATCTTCTCTCACACTTATTTATAAAACCTTCTCTCTCTCTCTCTCTCTCTCTCTCTCTCTCTCTCAAGAAATCCTTTTCTCATCGGTCACTGCTTCTTGAAAGTAAAAGGACTTCCTTGTCCTTTTGTAAATTCAAAATAGCCCACATACTCCTGGATGTCCTTGTGGGATCCAGGGTTGAATTTAAAGTCCTAACTTATTCACTCTTATTTATAATTTGACGAAAAGATGTTCTTTTACAAACTATTCACTCTATTTGTCCACCATGAAAGCTTTTCATTATTTAAGATGTATCAATAGAAATGGTGGGGAAAAAAAGATATTGAAAGAGGGTTTGAGACCCGATATAAAGGGGACTCTCTTCTTCATTTAGGGACTTTTGGAATCCCCTACTTGATCCTCCCCTCTTTCATTCCAACCATACACATAGGGTAATCTCCGGATTTTAGCCACCTGGGAGAGGACAAGCAGAAAAAATAGAGTAAACTCCTTTGAATGAGTGAATTCCAATCCAAACCTTTGGATTTTAGCTTAGTCTTAGGGAAGCTTCTTCCATCCAAGCTTAGTTGTATAGTTGGTTCCTTCTAAAGCTATATTCGTACAAGGAAATACCATTTATGAAACTGTATTGCAAAGCTTGCTTCCACATTTGCTTTGCCTTTTTATTTGTGGAATTATAAAATATAAGATTTTTATATGTTTTATTCAATCGACTTGTCTACTTTGATATCCTTTTGTGCTATTTGATTTCCTTGGAAGGTACTCTTTTCTTTGAGCCTGTGATTAGATATCTAATTGAGAAGTATGAATTTGGAAGGTACTTGACTCGGCTCACCAGCATCAATGATCTAGGGGTCCAATCTGGAAATAAGAGTTGTGCATCCAGAATGAGCCCAAATCTGAGAAAAAGCATAATATTTAGATGAATGTGTGAAGTCCAAATAATCCAAAAGCTCGTGTGAAGCCTGTGACACACTTTGACTCCAATAATAATCATATTATATGTCATAAAATATTACCTCAATACTATATAAAATTCTTAGGTGGTTACAAATTAATGGTCTCTCCCCATTATCATTTTAGGATATGAAATATAAAATGTTATAATTAAAAGTTGTATTTCTTCATTTTACATATAATTATTAATATATCAAATATATGGATTTTGTTTAAATGTAATTGTCCTTATTGATAATCATTATATGATATTGACTGATTGAATATGAAATTATTATTTTCTAATGGTTAAGTTTAAAATGATACCCTTAAATTATTACTCAACAACATTCCATAAATATTTCATCAATTCATTTAATTACATTTGTAGAGAATATATTTCCTACACATTTTAATAATATTTATAATATAATATTTAATATTTATTTCACATGCATATTTGTATTTTTGTTTATATTATTATTTATATCTATATTATAATATTTATAAAAATATTAAATTTATTATTATAAAAACCAATTGGGTAGGTAGATAACTAAACATTAATAATATTTATTAATTTTTTTATTAAAAAATTAAAAAAATAAACATTTAAAAATTTTCATAGAAATTTTATGCAAAATTCAAACATTTCTATAGAAATTATGGAATTTTGGACAAAATTGTGAAGGAATTGATATGGATATTCAACAAAAAATTTAATAGAAATTTTATGGAAATATCAAAAATTTTTGTGGAAAGTTTAGAAATTTAATTCATTTCCATTTGAATCCAAGATTTCCTATCCACCATTATGGAATTTTGAACAAAATTGTAAAGGAATTGATATGAATATTTGAAAAATTTTAATAGAAATTTTATGAAAATATAAAAAATTTCGGTGGAAAGTTTAGAGATTTTATTCATTTCCATTTAAATCCAAGATTTCCTATCCACCATTTGGATATATGGAAATTTTGGTGAAATCTCCATGAAAATTTTGATTTTTAAACCTTGTATATATGTGATAATTTTTTGGTGTAATAATCGCATGTCCATCAAAATAGTGTGGATTTGATGGCAACTGGTGGTCATTGTATTCTCTATTTTACAATAATAGATGGAATCCAATGCTTAAAAGGTAACCATTTAAGTTAATACATTAGTTTATTACATTCTTTGGTGAACAATTTGGTATCCATAGTATTATTTCACTTAGTATATTTGCTTAGCATATAGGAAGACAGTGGGGGGAAAAAAGAAAAAAAAAAAAAAAGAAGCCATTAGGATAGCTAAAGTTTATTATGGCTTTCTTATGAGCTCCTTTTAAATAATGAAGTGTCATGAAGAACAATAAGTTTTGTTATGACATTATTATTTTAAAAATTAAGAATTGCTAAGAAGTAAATCTAAACATGTATATCAAATTAGTATTAATATATGGATAGAAATTGGCTTTTCAAAAATAGCCCAATGACAATATTGATGTTTCTAATTATGAATTTTAACTTTTATACTCATATGATAAGTTTAACATGTGGAATAGATATTGAAATAAAATGGCTATTCCACAGGATGAATTATTTCTATGTTTGATATATTTTAAATTTCAAGAATATTTATTTCATAGGAATACTTATTCTCCTATTTCAATGAATAGCTGTTAGAAGTACTTCTTCGCACCACCATGTATGTCGAATCTATAGATTGAATCTTAAAAAATGAAAGGAACATGAAGATTCTTAGGATACTGGTGTTGTACAGGCTAAAATCACTTCGATGCTTAAGTCAGTCAGAGTATTTTGGATGTCAAAATACAATTAGGGTTCGTATGTGGTGTACCTTCTGTATGGATTATAATGTGATTATTATCAACTTTGGTACTAAGTTTTCATGGGTGCAACAAGGAAATCGGGTAACCAAATCCTAATGAGTTGGACCATAAGCCTTATTTTAGGAAGATAGGGATTCTAGGAGTCAAAACGACATTGTACATGAGCAAACTGAGCTATATGCAAGAGAGATTGACTGAACGGCATGCCAAACGCATGTCACAAGCATATGTCTCGACCATTCCATGATAAACATCTTCAAACGACCCTTGACATGATGCCTTAGCATTTCTAAATGAGACGTAACAATTATGGTGGTAAGACTTACCCATTCCAAGGGTGAGGCTCATCCAATCTGACTTATGTATCAGATAAAAAATCCTCCAATATTGAGACAGGTGTAATAGTATCTGTAGGTCTCTTATATGACAAGAGTGTACATAGTTCGGTCGATTTGGATTACATATTAATCAGACACATGATGCCTCAATGAATGTTAAAATGAATGTTACTATATCCGCACAGCTTTTATAATGGTTGTTGTATAACTTGACCATATCCACCTAAATAATCACCTTCTTTTAGGTAAGTCATATCTGGGATTATGATTCACAATCAAAATGAATCATACCTCTACAGTCAGCTTCCCATTCCATTAAGTGAAGAGTTTCACTTGAGGGGGTAACAAGAGTAAAATGTCTTACTGATAATTTTGAGGATTCCTATAATTTCAGCCTTAAATTGACACGATATACTAAATTAGACATTGATGAGACATGATGAGGTGGTATGATTTCCAAAGCCTAACAACTGCATTCCCTTTCACATCAAAAGTCTCACAATTGGGACCATTGATTTGAAATTTAGATTTAAGATCATGGTCATCCATCCTCGGTCATATAAACACTTCAAAGCACACTATTTTTCATTTCACTTTGGAAAAGCTTTTGAAAAACCAAAAACCTTCAAAACATCCGGTGGATTTAGAAGAAAAAGGCTAAAATATCCTTCCCATTCAATGGAATTCACCTTCAGAGTACCACAAGTCTATTTATCTCTCCAAAAGCACATCATTGACTTCATCTCGATCCTCAAGTTGATTTGTTTCAAGAGTTTTCACACTCTTTTGGTATTTATTTGTAGGAATTTATTTTTTGGCCTTTGAGTTCGTAGTAGTTCTTCATTCCTTGGTCAATTATCACTTTTGGATCCAAATTCTTATTTTGAATTTCTTTTGATTTTTGTTTGTGCTTTTTTTTTTTTAATTTCGAAAATTAGTCATCACGAGAAAAATTTTATTTTATTCAAGTTTGTCTCCTTAGTTACTATCATATTTGATAACTATATCTGTGGAAACTGAAAATAGATCTTTGTATGAATAAGTAGACGAGTACCAACCTTTGGATGTTAGCCCTATAAGAGAGTCCTAGCTTGAGGAATCTAATAGCTCCCCATCTTCTGTAGATTATGAATAAACTCATATGCTAGCTAACAGAACTAGAGACAAGTCCTTGATTCCTTGAAAGAATGTTAGGACACTTGACCCACTCAAAGCCGAAGTGGACGATGGACAAACACCTACCCATCTTTAAGGGTAAGAGCATATATTAGTTGACCAAACTGAGGGAGTAGGGACGATATCCTCTTTTTACACTTCTATTGAGCTTATTACTTCTCGTCGTCATAACAAAAATGAGGCAAAGAAAGATCCTTTTATATATAGGTTACCCATCATCCTTGATCGACTTTTGAAAATATCCAATTAATACAATATTTTCTATGTTGACTTTGACTTGGTAGGTTAAAATGAATTTGCCCTACGATTTGGCTAGATGTGCTTCCATGGAATTTCCTTCAGATTAGGTCTTCGTTTCCCAATCCCTGGTCTTATTTGTTCCATCCTTTCTTACTTTGACCTTTTCTTGTCTAAATCATGCTGAATGGCTAGAGAATATTACTCGATCTCTCAATCCTGGTCGAGCTTTATAATATAAAAATCACAATTCCCATTCTCGTATGCTATTCTAAGTTTTTAGAGAATGTTGTTAAGATCATTGATACTACCTTACTGCTTGATATAGCATGAAGCTACTATCAGATAACTCGACGTTTTACAAATAATGAAAAACAAAGTTATTCTTTATAAAAAGGTTTTGGGGTTAGTCTACTCCTAAGTTCGATTTAATATCTATATGATGCACATGAAATCTCAATTTTGGTAAAGATTTTGACTAAATGTCTAATGTGTGATACACATTCCTTTAACTAACTTAGGCCTCTTTTGTAGATCATTAACTAAACAAAGAGCCTCACTCATTCTTTAAGGAAGAGGATACAATGATAAACTAGCTTGAGTTTCTTATAAATTAGGAATGACAATTTTCCCTGCACATCCCAAAACCCGTAGTGCAACGCCCCTAATAGGGTGGGTTTTCCCCCAAAAGTCGGGGTTGCAGGGCGGGCTCAGGCAGTAAATTAAAACCCGGATCAGGGCCAGGCCTGACCCGAACCCGACTCGGTATATATATATATATATTTGTTATTATTATTTTTTATATAATTTAATTTATGTTAAAAATTATATAAAGTAAATTCTAAGAAAAACAACTCATTTTCTTCTTCTTGCCGTTATTTCGCTTTACCTTCACCTCACAGCTGCTATCGCATCAAACCAGACCATTCACACCAACTCATTTTCTTCTTGCCATCATCACCTTCACCTTCACCTCATAGCTATTGCTGCACTAGACTATTCAACAACTCATTTTCTTCTTGCCGTCATCACCTTCACCTTCACCTCATAGCTGCTGCTGCACCAGACCATTCACTAAACTGCCAGCCCACCAAGCTTCGCCACCACTAAGCTGTTGTTGCCGCCACCAAGCTGCTGATCATCACCAAAACTGTAACCTCACTAAGCTTTTGAATTTTTTTTTTCTTTTTTTTTTCCCTACTACGAGTTAGCTTGAAATTGAATTTGGATTTTTTTTGTTTGATTTTGTGTTTGTTTGGTGGAAAATATGTTTTTATGTATATGATATGGAGTTGCTTATGTTATGGTTGGATTTATGGTAATTTTTATATATTATCAATCGGTTTGGATGGTTTAAAAAAAAAATATCAACTATAAAAAAAAGAGGGAAAAACTATCCCGTCCCATCCCCAACTGGGGAATCCTCGTCCTCACCCTGCATCTAAAAAAATGGAGAAAAACGCGGGGTTGGGATAAAAAATTCCCTTTGGGGATGGGGATAAGATTTCAACAACCGACCCCACCCCACTTCGTCTAATTGACATTCCTATCATAAACTCAAGCCTAAAAAGATTGCAGAAAGACGAGAACTTAGTTTTAGCAAAAATCGCACCATAATAGATATACCAATAGGTATTCCTATTTTCCCTCCTATTGAAATATACATTTATTAAACAACGAGGCTTAAGCATTACATGCGAATAATTTGGAGTCCTTTTCCTAATGTCTACATGCATATTTATTCAAATCTCTTGATAGACCAACTTAAAGTCATAAAGAACAAAACATTGATGACTACCAACCCTTCCCTTTCCTAAATCAGACGAAGGTTTGAAAAATGATGAGAAGAAGAGGAAAAATAAAATAACTATCGAGAAGAGTACTTTACCATTAGTAGCTTAAAAAACCTCATAGCAGGTCATTATGTAAGGCTAAGGATGGTTGAGGCAGTTAACTTAACCGACAAAATCGCAAAGCTTCCCACCTAAAAGAGCGAGGATCTTAAGGAGACCCACAACATCATCCAGGTTAAAGAGATCAATATATTCTACTCTAATGACATGTGTTTCAAGAATGACAAATAAAGTTGTGTCACATAGATTATGACTTCTACTATGCTAGTTGATGTGTGGTTAGTGCTCGAAACGAACCTAGCCGATTTAATGGAATACTCAGCCTTATAAGCCTTCATTGTACATCATTATCCTTTACTGCTAATAATATTTCTATTCAACTTATTCATCATTGACTTGAATACTGCTAAAATTGTAACTTGCCCAAGACATGGTGATCGCCACATAAGCATACTAGATGGTATCCAGCATGCTATCAAAATGGGAGGTTGAGCTTCATGAAGCCTAAAAAAAGGTCCATCTATTGAAGAAGAAGAAATAAGTGGCCATGGAGTGCAAACCAACATTTAAGGTGATGCGAATCAGCCGGAATCCGCTCAACCGACAACCTGCTGGGATGCCGACCCGATATGGATGAAGACCGAGCCGATTACTAGTGCTCAAGCTAAGAAGTTTAAACAATCTTGCTGCCTTTATCCAGGGAGTAATTCATGTTCAAAAGGTCTTGTCCATACCCGAAGATCCAAGACCTATCTTGAGCATACAAGTGGTGGAAGCCGGTACGGACTCGGGTAGCAGTTTTGGTGCAATTATGGAGGCTGGGAAGCATGAAATGGTTCCAATGTTTCATGGATTCAATAAATATGTCTAAGAGAACATGGAATCAAGTCAAACCAGCTTCAAAGTCTTTGAAAAAGGGGTTGTATGGACAGTTAGTAAATTTGGCCTGTTTTCACTGTATTTTGTGCTGGCTTTACTGTATTGTGCTGAGTTGGCTTTTTCTCTTTCTTCCAAGGAAGGGAAACGTGTGGGACTTCATGATCAGCTTATTTGGCATCCTAAAAAGCATATTGAAGCTGATTTGGAGCTCAAATTGGTCAAAGAATGGTCAGAGTCAACTTAATCAAAAAGCTAGTATTTTAGTTTCCTAATTTGATTCTACTTTTTGTTTTAGAAAATTATCATTACTTTTTAGTTTTTATTTATTTATTTGCTCGACAAATAAGTTTAGGAAAGTTATTATTTTATTAGTTTTATTGTAAATTAATTAATTCTTAATTCAAAATAAAGGAATTAACTAATCCAAATTAGATTAGGAAAGGAGTGAGAATTTTGGCCACCATAGAAAACCACTTTGTATGGTTGGTTTTTCCTTTGTTTTTAGGGCCTATTTCATGAATTTGTAGCCTATTTAAAGGCTTATTTTTCAATAAGAATTAAGCTTAAATTTTATACAGAAATTTATTTGTGAGATTGAATTCTCTTTGTTCTTTTGAACACTTAAAACACCATTGGTGAATGAGTGTTTTAGTTTGACTTATCAATAAACCTTCCATCTCCTATTGTGGCGTCTTCATTATATATCAAAGTTTCTAATCACAAGTTGGTTAGGAGTCAATGTGACTATTGGAACTTGAACATAATTAGATCCGAGCTAATATAAGATGGGTTTCAGTGCAGGTCGACCTAGGTTCGTATCGTAAGGTCAAGATAGAAAGCTTAAAGTTTGAGAGGGATGTGGCATAGTAGAGGCCAAAACTCAAAGAAAAATTGTCTATGAAGCTTGAAAAGTGGAGAAAAGGAATTAATCTCTTATGTACCAAGGTTATTACAAAGGTAAGAATAAACATTATGATGCTGAAGCAGTTTGTCTCCTCTCACATATTCATCTAATCATGACTCATGGAGCATATCCGATATCTCTGTAGCAGAAGAGGAGGAAAAAGAAGTTATTATGAACTAAAATAGAAAATGTAGGCAAGGTAAAGGTACCTTGGAGGCAAATGTGCTTGAAGATGAAAATACAAAGGCCAAGACTGAAGAGACAAATGAATTAGTGAACATTCAAAAATCTCGTGTTGACCAAGTCTTGAATTCGAATCCACCTATTGAATCTTTTATCCTATAGCAGACTTATCTGCGATAGATAAGCCAACAATCCCAATACTTGCTTTAATTTCCATTTGTTGTGTTTTCCTTTTTTTTTCTTTTTTTTTTTGTACTCTTTTAAATTTCACCAAATAACTTGTTTAAGTTCTTTCTAACTAGACATTTGGCAGTTTATTTCATGAATGAACATTTCCATTTATCTTGCACAATTATTTATCTGTTTAATAAGTTTAGCAACTAACCTAGTCTAAAAGTTGCTTTTGAGACTTAGATTAGTTATCATGACTGAGTGATCTACTTTTAATGACTAATTATGGAATGTTTTGTTATCGGGCACGTATTATTTAACAAAACTAAGTTGCAAGTTACTCGAGATATATGGTGTTTTCTCCACATAATTGAGGGATGTTAACAGTTAATTGAACTAGTTTGAGACTAATTTACCATTAAATTCCACCATCTATTCACTTAGACTGGTACTTTTAAGATTAAGTCAAAATGATCATAGGCAAGCTCCATAGTGCATATGATTCAAAACTCCACTAGTTTGAGATGATTCAAAACTCCACTAGTTCGAGACTAAGTTGTACTCATTACTAGTTAGATGGGTTTGACCAATTTTTCTAGGTTGTGATCCTTCTAGTTTGAGACCGGCTTTAGTCTTACCATAAACCAGACGGCTTGTAGCCTTCTTATATTGTCGATGAATTGGACAGGGTAATGCTAAGTTGTTTTTGTATGAAGGTGTAAAGGATGTGCATACACAATAATGAAACAAAAGATGAACGGAATTTTATTAAATAACAAAAATTCAAAACAATGTTTATTTCGACCAAGATAAAATATTTTAAAAAATGTAATGATAATGCTAAAACATCGAAAGAAAGAGTATGGTAAGCCCAAAGGTATTTAGAGTTCCAGCTTCGAGGAATATCTTTCTTTTCCAAATATTGTAGTCTAAAGGTGCTAAGTCTAAGGATCATGGTAACTTGATAAAGGCCTTCCCTATTAAGTTTGAGCTTACCTTCATTAAGTTTCTGAGTGTTTTGGAAGAATCTTTTTAGAAAGATATCTCTGAGCTAAAACCATTTAGTTTTAACATATGTCATAAGTTGTTAATGAATATGGATAGCCACAGATTCCTTTTTCATTTATGTTTCATTCAATAAGTACTTTATAAGTTAATTGTTTAAGTCATTTAGAATTCCATTAGTCCTCAGGCTTTTTTATGTGATCTTACCTAGAAATATTGCTTCTATTCCATAAACTAAAAGCTCTTTTGATATGATTATTAAAGACCTAGAAGTGCTACAGAAAAAGTTAACACACTTCTTATAATGTTTGGTAAAAAGAATCTAAACTCACTTCTAGTGAAATTTTTATAGAAAAATCACCAAATATGGTGATTTTAGAAGAAGCACTAATTAGGTGGCTATCCAAAAATCACTTATAGTAATTCTTACAAACTCTAAAGAAAAATAGGTTGAGTTTGTAGAAGTAAAAATTGTTGTTTTATATGACCATAATATTCTAAGAAGGTCCTTGCCCCATTTTCCTTTAGCTTGCTTAAGGCGTTTTTTTCAATGTACCTTAACTTACCAATTGCCTTAAGGATGTTATAGGGTGGGGTATAAGATTCTAATCTCGCATTTGGAACAAATTTCTTAGATTTTAAGCTGATAAAATGAGAGGCGTTGTCAGTAATAATGGTATTTGGAGCCTCAATCTGCATATAATGTTCTTTTAGATGGAATGAACAAATAGCTAAGTATTTCATATTAGAATATGCCTAAGCCTCCAACCATTTTGTAAAATAGTCTGTGGCTGCTAAAATTAACTTTTTTAGCCCCGGGGGTGACAAGCAATGGTCTTGCAATGTTTAAGCCCTATTGAATGAATGGTTAAGGGCTTGTGACAGATATAAACTCATTAGAAGGCACATGGCAAACTGGGATGAATCTCTGACATTTATCATATCCTTTGGTGTATACTTTAAAACATTTAAGTAAAGTAGGCAAATAGTTATAGCATAATTCTTCCTATCATAGCTCTTCCTCCTAAGTGATTTCCATAATCTCCTTCATGTATCACTGCCATGACCTTTAACACAGTTTTTGAACTAAGATATTTGAGCAATGGTTCCAAATAGGATCTTTAGTACAATTTATCACTGAGCTTGCACTACTTGGCTGCCATCATCCTTAAATTTCTAACTTTTGGCTTATATGATGACACCCTGCTCCTCTCTGATAGGAATTCGACAAGAATTGATTATTTTATGTTTGATGGCACCACAAAAGCTATATTTGCTAAGGCGTCTGCATGGCTATTTTTGACTCACAATAATTGTTGAAGCTTGACCTTTTAAGTTTATATTAGTTTTTTTAACTTTCTCTAGATTGGACATGATGGAAGAGTCCTTAGAAGTGTAAGAGCCATTCGCTTTATTCATTGCTAATGAAGAATTACTAAAGATTTTTAACAAAGTTGCTCTAAACTTCTAAGCTAGCCTAAGTCTCATAACAAAAGCCACATACTTCGTCTAATTGTTAAATGCCTTGAAATCAAATCTTAAACAATGATGTACCAAATCTTCACTAGAGCTTTTTAATAATATCCCAGCACTACTTTCTTTTGAATTAGATGAGCCATCAATTGGGCTTCCCTTAAATGCTTTCATTTCTTTGTCAGCTCATTTAAAAGAGGTAGTGGACTTGGCAATGAAATCGACAAGTACCTAAAACTTCATAGATGTCTGTAATACATACCTTATATCAAACTCTAGTAAATCTATCACCAATAATGCCATCCTTCTACCAAATTAGATTTGTGCATTATAATCTTTAAATGATAGGCTGTGATGACCTCTATCATATGGCATTGAAAGTAAGATTTTTTTCTTGACTACCATAACATTGACTAGCCATTTCGGATAACAAATCTCCATGATCATGTTGTTCTCCTCTAGCGTATCAACTTCCTCATTGATGATCTAATTTCTCTCAAGGGTAAATTTCCTTCTTTTCTACTTTACAGGTCTTAAATTAAGGTCCACATTCAATTTACGAGTTATAACTTCTAGATCTATCCCTAACATATTCCTTGTATCCCACGCAAAGCACTCTTTATGCACTCTAAGAAAAGCTATTAACTTTTTTGTCATTCTTAGTATCTTCTTGATTCTTATCATTATGGTTTCCTCAAAAATCTTAATATCCAAAAAAGCTTCTTCGATTTGCTCCATGTCTTCCTTGTCTATTTCAAGCGCTATTATTATGAGGTTTTGTGATTGCTAATTGTCACTATAAGTCTTAACCCTCTTAGCATTGACATAATATGTCAGAGCTATCTTCTAAAAGCTTTTCAAGACTTCAATTTTCTTTCTATTTGGAAATTTCATCATTTGATGGTATGTCAAAGGCACAACCTTCATATCATGCAACCAAGGTCGGCTAAAAATGGTATTTTAGGTTGATGTCATCTTAACAACCATCAATATTAAGAAGATGGTGACCACATAAGCTGTGATTGGTATTAGCACTTTCTCAATGACAGTGCTTGGCTCTTAATAAAAGCCTACCAAATTCATGGTATTGCTTTCCATTTTTTCTTTCGTTGAATCTCATCTCCCTTAGTGTAGACAAGAAGATGATATTGATTGAGCTTTCATTGTCAATCAATACTCTCTTTGCTAGGCAATGGGTAATTGAAAGCTCAACCACTAATGCATCATCATGGGGCATAATAAACGCTTCCTCATCTTCCCTTTTGAAGGTTATATCATGCATCTTGGAGGCCCAAGGCTCTTCATTCGGATTGAGGTCGCTTTAACTTGCTTAATCTTTATTGCAGCCATTGTCTCTCCCTCACTCACTGGTCCAAAAATAAAACGAATAACATATTATGATTGTTCTTGCCATTTATCTCTTTCATCATGTGATCTTACCAATTGAATCATGTCTTATGCTATTATTATTCTTTATTTCATCCATGTGATGACAATTGTCCAAGGCTCCTTTTCCTAGCATGAACTCTTTAACATATCCTTTCTTTATAAAGTGTTCAATTTTTCACTTTAATTGGTGGCAACCCTTGGGCATGTGCTCATAGTCATTATGGAATGCACAATACTTGGAACCAAGCAGCTTAAATCTACTACTGTACAATTGACCTCAGACCTATTCTCGATTGCAAAAGCATAAAGTTTAGACTAGTGGGAAAGTTTAACATATAGCCATGCTTTCTCGCATCTAACTGGTACTCCTCAACGTTAATATTTGCCTTTATTGCTTGGTATTCTATTATCACATCGTTGGTTCGAGCTGGGCAACAAGGAAGATTATGGTTTTTAATCATTGTTTGCTTCATCGTGCTACTTTAATTGGGCTAAGAGTTGATAAACCAATATCAGTCTCAAGAGAAATTAGTACTTTCATCAGTATAAGGCTAAATATGATTGTGCCCATAGTCATTATGGAATGCCAATATTTGGAATTGCCACGTGACTTAAGATCAGAGTATAGCCACCTTGGCCACTTCACATAATCCTTGTTTATTACATGTTAGACCATTTTGTTGGGCCAAATGTTCAAGGAATAATGCTTGAAGGAGTCCCTGATTTGCTCATCTGGATTGACCTTATGTCCCTTTCCTCTAGCAATTGCAATCTAGATTAGATCTTAGGTTTTACCTTATAAGAAGTTTGTGGCTCGAACTTTCCTATAGCCGAGGCTTTTTTCTTATTTTCTCTGCTTAATGCTCTTTTGTCCTCCATTCTATCTTCTTCCAATTTAATGTACCTACCAAAATGTTATAAAGCATCTATAAGTGTGGCTAGTATTTTCTTTGTTGGGGATTCGTAAAGCAAGGAATCTCGAGTCAGGCCTTTTCAAAATGTCTCTGCTATGATGGACTCATTATAGTCAACTATCCTAATTTTCTCCTTCATGAACCTCTATATGTAAGCTTTAAGAGGCTTTCCTTTCCTCTGATGATGGACAAGTAGTTTTCTTCTTTATTCAATTTAATACTCGATGTGAACTATAACTTGAACACCTTTATCAATTCTTTAACGAAATGAGGTTCTAAACCGTAAAATGATGTTAGGGCTGCATTCATAAGATAGGTCAAGAACATCTTACACATCATTTCTTATCCCTTGTCTTCATGAATGTTGAGCTGTACCATTACCTTGTAATATTGCTACACTTGTTCTTTCAGATCTAACATGCCGTTGAAAAGGTTGAACCTTGGTGTGGTGAACAAGGGAAAATGGTTTGTATTGACTATCCACCTTGTAAATGGTGTCTGCACTAAGCTTTTAATCTAAGCATCATCAAAATGTTAGCTATCTCATGCTTCTTTAGCTCTTGCTATATGATCTCCTTCTAAATCATGACTCCTTCTATGCCTTCTCTTTTTCCAGGTCTATCCCATCTACATACTATCATCTTGATCGTTAATGTCCCTATAATCTCTTACTTTTAAATCTCCACTCTTATGATCTACATTTCTTTGTGTCTTTTAAAGATACCCAGACCATTCCAAAACCTCTATTTGACTATTGATGCTTCTTCTATAAAGTTGTAGGCTATTCTATCCTTTCTTGTAGTTTTATATTTAGGGCTTAATATTCTCTTTGTTAATTGACTGGGCTCAACCTGTTTCTCTTTCAAGTATCTTAACTTGGAGAGATCAAATTCAAGTTCAAAAGGAGCCTAGGAACAAGCGAAGTTCAATTCTAATTGAAGCTTTGGAGCGTTTGGCCAAACAATCACTGGATAAGTCTTAATTAAGCTGGCAAGACTATTCTGAGATTGAGAGCATGGTAGAGATATTTTCTTGCATGCTTTGAATGTTGCTTGGAAGGTCGTAACTCTTTCTTTTGTAGTGGGTGGAATAAACAACTAATCCACATTTAACAACATGGTAGTGGGAATGATATTTCTAACAGTTTAACCTTAAAGGAATAAGATTTTTTAATTTTAGCAGGCACAAATTATATTGGTATTGCGAGATTACCCCTACCTTATTCGTAAAACTACAGAAGCACTTTGTCACACCACTATGTATGCTAGATCTATAACCTGAATCCTGTAAAATGAAAGGAACGTGAAGATTCTTGAGGTATCAGTGTGGTATGTGCCAAAAGTACTATGATGTTTTACGTCATTAAAAATGTTTTGGGTGACAAAATACAATTAGGGCTACAGCATGTGTAGCGTACGTTCTATGTGGACTATAATTAGGTTTTTCATCAGCATATGTCTCAGCCATGTCAAGGAAAACATCTTTAAATGATAGCATGATGCCCTAGCATTCTTGAATGAGATGTAACAATTCTGATGGTATGACTCATTCTTTCTAAGGGTAAGGCTCGACCAATCTGACCTATGCATCAAACAAGAAATCCACCAATGCTAAGACAAGTATAATAGTACCTACAGGTCTCCCAAATGATAAGAGTGTACACGGCTCAACCAATTCAACCCATATAACGGTTAAACAAATGATGCCTCAACCAATGCTTTAATGAACGTCATTGTACCAACATAACTTTTAAAACGACCTTCATATAACTTAACTATACTTGCTTAAACAATCACCTTCTTTTAGGTATGCCATATCTCATGATTATAATTCATCAGTTATAGTGAATCATACCTCTTCATGGCTATTCTTTTCAAAAACCTTAGAATTACTATTCTACATTTGATGATAAGTATCCTTACTATATTTAAATTATTTCAAATCTTGATTTATTATCCTGAACTAAAAATACATATAAAATTTGTCTTTTAATTATTTTTTACCAAATTTAATATTTTTGAAAGAAAAAAAAATCTTTATAAAGATTAAACATTAAACCTGATTCAAAATAATTACAAAACATATCAAGAGGAAAATCTATATCTTTTTCCTTTGTTTTTTTTTTTTAATTTCTAAGAATGGGTATAACCATTTTATATGCCAAATGTGTCATTATTTTTTATTACAACTTGAGGGAGGAGGGATTTTCAGTAAGGTAGAAGCTTGAGAATACCTATACTCTTAATAATTGAAAAAATATATTGAAATTAAGACTAATCTTTTTTTTTTTTTTTAAATAGGGTTAGGAAAATTTGAATACAAAGTCTTCAACATTTGGCAGTGGCAAACCCAATTTTTTAGGGGGCACAATTACAAAACTAAGCATCAAATTTGTTTTCTAATTTGTATTTTCAAGAAATAATAATATTGATAAAATGCAACAAATTTAGCTACATAGAGTCTAACCAATTATGATATTTACTAGAACATATTTTTTTCTTTGAAAAAAATAATGTAAAAGGATTAAAAGGCTAATAAAAATCCTTTTCAAATATTAACCTCGAGTGATGATGAAATGAATGTTTTACTTATAAGTATCTTTCCATGGCTGTTTCCAATTCAATATATATTTTAAATATATAAAATTAATCACAAAAATAAATGGAAAACAAGAAAAGAAATTTTTCATCAAAACCAAAAATTTAAATAAATTTCTATGTGCTATAAATCTAAAAGTCATTAAATAAATATTATATTGTTCAAAAACTATATTTTTAGTTTCAATTATAAATTTATTTTTGTATTAAATAATAGTAATTAAAGGAGCATGATATTACCTTTTCTTTTTTGGGATGATTTAAAGCATGATATAATTAAAAACTGGGTAATGAGTATTATAAATATAGTATAATTTTCGATAAATGAGATATGAAAAATAAAAAGTAGATAAATGAGAAAAATAAGAAAGATATATGCAATGATGATGGTTTAGATAAATGAAAGAAAATGTTAGGGAATTAGTAAAAACACAAACAAATAATCTTTAAAAAATTCAAAAGCAATTAGGGGGCACAACTATGGAAAATAGGGCAAATTAACCAAATGGGTAAGGAAAATAGAAAAATAGTAAAAAGCAGAAATATTGGAGGGGTATGTCTCCTTCTTTGGCCTTATTTAGGCCTATCGATAACATTTGATATGCAGTAGAACAAATGTAGAAATAGAATACAATTTCATAGTATTAACTATTTGTATATTTAGTAGATTTTAAATTTCAAGAATATCTTTCATGTAAATATATATTTGTTCAAAGATTAATATGCTTACCATATTAAATATTTTAAAATCTAGCTTCTTTTTCTTAAGAATAATGATGTTTGTCATCATCATTAGTGATGAGTGTCACCAGTCTACATAGCAATGGTTCCATATATATATAGCATATCTATTTGGCAATTTAAAATAATAAAATAATGAAATATTCTTTTTTTTTTAAATAATAAAATAATGAAATATTCTTTTTTTAAAAAAATAATAAAATAATGAAATATTCTTTTTTTTTAATTAAAAAAATAGAATAATAAAACGATTTGGGATCTAGGTTAATAGAGATTGAAGTTAACAGGTCTTGTTTTCTTGATCTCTCTCTCTCTCATCTCTTTCATGGATCCCACAATGGGAATTCGTCTTCCTGTGTGTGGCTTTTTTTTTCTTTTTTCTTTTTTTATGTCTCAATGCTAGAACATATTTTTGAGCTTTGGTTTGGTTTGATGGTGTTTTTGATTCTAACTTTCGGGATCTTTGACGGAAGCATAACAAAGATGATGATGGGCGGAAACGAGACAATTAACCAAGTTTTGTACAGGGTTGATGTCGGCCATAGATGGGTTACTTACGAAAGGGCTTTTCCCACATTTGAGAATTGTAGAAAAGGTAATGACTTTAACAATTTTGATTTCATTTTTTTAGAGGAAAGGGGATTTATACAAGATTTTGCTTCGAATCTTTTGTCATAATGAGATCAGATGACACACATTCCTGTACTTTGCAACTTTTAGAAGCAAATTCTTATTTTGGAATGGAACCGACACAAGTAAAGCTTCTAAAGCAGGTATGAATGGCCATTGATGCCTTCCTGGAGAAAGCTTAATGTATATGTAATTTGAGGGAATTAAATTTGCCATTGATTACAAGAAAAGTTGCATGCTTAGATGATAATGATGCCCGGCTTGCTCTGGATCCACATAATAAGTACAAGATACAGGTAACCTTCATACATGGTTTTATTTCATATATAGATAATACATATAAATTTAATGTCATATTTTTGTCAATTAATGAATTGAAGGATTTTATAATATCTTTCTCCTTAAACCTTCAATTTACATGTGTTCCTTTACCACTTTTCCTATATAGACCAAACCTCATGACCATGGTGATGTGCATTCCCTACTATATTCCGGTGGCCTTCGAAGTTCTTAGTATGTCATAATTGCTTACCTAATCTCTTGAATTTGCCCATCTATGTTGTTATGTGTTGAGTCATAGCTACTTTGTTGCAGGTTAATATTATAGATAAAAGGGAAGCAATGTTAGATTATATTGTGAGTGGAATTAATAACTGTTGCTAAATTCATTGATGTTTATGCATCCTTAGTTCTGAACACTAACTTAAGCTAAAAAACTTGTATGTTTAGTTTGCTATCTCAATGGTATATAAATATATTAAAATATATAGAGAGAGATTATTTTTGGAATATGGTACCAATTTATCAATAGTATTTTAATTGTAATTGAAAACTATAAGTTATTTTATATGAACGTCAGACAAATTAGAGCTAGAAATTTCACCATGATTTTATTTTTATTCTTTTTAATCAAACTGTAATTGCAGGCTTATGAAATGTTTGAGCCACACAAATATCATTTATGGAACTGATGCACTTCATTACTATTATGGAGAAGAAACACCATGAATGAGCTTGAAGATTTGGAATTTATGATATTTAGAAGAGATCAGAGAAGATGATCATAAAGATGTTCTACAAGTATCCAACTATATAAGTGACATGGAGAAAAATACATGACAACAAATAATTGGACTTGTGTTTTAATATTTGTAACACTGCATGTAGAGGCACTCAAATAGAGGCCTCAGTTGTGTTTTATTTTGAATTTGTGTATGTAAAGAATTTTATATTTATTAATGAAAATGATCAAGTTTGAGTGAATTTGCTAGCAAAATTTTATCCTTTTATAAATTGCAAAGCATATTCAGAATATAACTTATACATAACCAACAAAATGCTATCTGATTTATAAATCTTCATCAAAAGTAAAAATTTTGCTGGAAATATTGACATTAAAAAAACTATGGATAATGATTCAAAATAACAAACTATACCAATCCAGTATACAACTTCATGATAGCAATTAAAAGTTTTCACATTTACATCCAACTGTTTCAAATAAATAAAACACTTATAAACTAATTCTCTTGCTTCTCATCAACACTTCATTAACATGTCCTACCAAACAGAAAGTGCAATTCTATTAATGTAAGCCGAGTGCAAAATGAAGCTTATTTTACAAAAATTTAAACATAAAAGTGGAGTTGAGTTACCTACATTCTTATAAGATGATTCAAATCATAAGTTAAAACTTCTTTCATAATTCACATATGGATTATGATATTGCATGACATGCTTTGTAGCAGGAAAATCTAAATCAAAAATAATATTTTGTTTAATTATGCAAGCCAATATAATTAAAAATAATCATATATATATATATATATATATAATATAGCAAAAAACAATTTTCATTACATATTTAAATATCTACCTTGGCTGTTATATAGAGAATAAGGTAAAGCAAGAGAGTTAAAAGTGTAAGGTGCTAAATGTTGAAATAAAGGTAAATTTAGCTACTAGAATCCTGCTACTTCTCTCTGATGTAAATTATAAAGTTCAAATACTTGTGTTTGTTCCTCCTAAATAATAAAAGAAAGAAAGATAAATTTATATATGTGTGTGTATATATATATATATATATTTATCAAATAATATAAATACTACTATATATATATATATTTATCAAAATAACATAAATACTACTATCTATAAACTATTTTACCTGGATGCTTGTGCTATCTTTTGTGCCAACCCTAATAGGTGTGTCAAATTTTTCCAAATTAATTATCCCATCCACAACATCTTGCTCAACAATTGGAGACTGAAAGTAATATATATATATATATATACATATCATAAGCAATTTAGTATGTCTAGATCAATTAAAAATTCACTAAAAATAATAAAAGACAATATGTAATTATCTATTTCTAATTCTTTCTTCTTTTTTCTAAATTTTTTATCATCACATTTTTTCTTCTGGCAAACAAATTTCTCAACTTTAGAGACCTTCTTGTTTTTGGAAGGACGTCCATGTCTTCGAACAACTAAAGGACTATGAATTTCTTTGATTTCACCATCATTATGAGAAGAAACATTAGTGGCAGCCCCTGTGGTATTAGTTGAAGGACTATTCTCCAAAACTGCTTCATTTTTGCTTGCTTTTGATTGAAATTCATCTATCATATTTAATAATATTGCACAATTTTCATTAGAAATAACAGCCAAATCAGCAACATCATCTAACTTCTTTTGTAACTTACGATAATGTTGAGCTTCGTGGTCATCTTTCCAATCATCATAAACAACTCTAACCTTTGTATGAGACCTTTTGAGATCTTTCCTCCACCATACTAAAATGTAATTTTCTGGAACTTGTTTGATTTGTAGTTTGATAAAAACTGATAAAGAATGCCTGTATAAAATCCCTTTAAATTCAAACAATCAACAAGCACATTTAATCTCATAATACTTCTTTTGTTCCCAACAAACAATGAAATGAGCTTCTTTACTTCTATCTTCAATAAAAATAGTCTCAGCCACATTAAATAAACCATGAATTTTGTCAACATAAAAAACTTCACAATATAGCTTTCCAGTCAACTTCTTTTGAAATTCTTTAAATTTTGAATTAGTGTATGCACTTTGAATTGCTTTCTATTTCAAAAAGTGTTACACATGGAACCCAAGTACTAAAAGGTTGTAAGTCGGCATGAAGTTTCTTTTCAACCTTGCTTCTCAAAGCATTATCACATTGCTCAATGAATTGCTTCGACGTTGTCTTTGAGTTTACATAGTCATCAAAGAATGCGTTCATACTTTCACTGCATTGTGTGGTTGACATGCTAGCCCAAAATATGTACGTTACAAAAGCAAGAACCCATCGATATCTCTCTTTTACAAATTACCGAACTAAATATTATCATGAATATTGAATTGATTAATAAACTGCACCCATTTCTTTTTAAAGTATTTTTTTCCAATGAATCATAGACAACATTATGCAAGACATTTTTAATTTGCTCATACATTCTATAACTCCCTAGCTTCTTTGGTACCCTTTTCATTATATCCCATAGACACCAATGATGCTTAGTATTAGGAAAGACAACCTCAACTGTATTTTGCATTCATTTATCTTGATCTGTTATTATGGCCTTTGGTGCACATCCAGACATACATACCAGCCATGTCCTAAACAACCAAATAAATGTAGCAGTATCCTCATTTGATAGTAATCCACATCCAAATAAAATTGACTGTCCATGGTGGTTTACATGTACAAAAGGTGCAAAGGGCATATCATATTTATTTGTCAAGGATATTGTGTCAAATGTAACCACATCACCAAAATCTTCATATGATGCCCTATTCCTTGCATTTGCCCAAAATAAATTTCTAATTTGAGCTTTGTCATCCACATCCATCATATAGAAAAAGCTTGAATTTTTTGCTTGCATTCGAACAAAATAATTATGAATTGCTTCAGCATTTCCAACACCAAGTCGTAATCGTCATCTCTTATCAATGTAATTTCTATAATTTTTCCCCAAGAATGGAACATTATCATGACCACCGGCTTCTACAACAAATGATTGGAAGTTCTTTGCCATACCAATTCTAGCTCGATCATTCAATTCAAGTCTTCTTTATGCACCTTCACTTATTTCCCTGTTACATGGATAAAATCTTGACTTTTGAGGACTCAAATCATGATTATGCTCAAGTACAATGGAATTGATCTTACATTTCCCATCTCCAAATATAGTAGCATTAAGCTTAGCTTTGCACTCTATTCTCGTCAATGGATTTGGAATAAGATAATTTTGTTTTTTGGTCCTTGATTTTCCCACTCAAGAACAAGAAAAACAAACAAACTTTAAATTATCATTTGAGCATGCTATTTTCCTTGTAACTCCAAAACCTTCTTGTTTCCATATTTTTTATAATACAAAAAGAGGTTCTCCAATGAGTCAAAGAAGATCCCAATTTCAGGTGCATCTATAATTTCAATGCAATCTAAGTTCTTTTGAATCTCTTGTCCATCCTCATATTCTTCATCACTCATATCAAACATATCTTCTTTTGTCGTTGACATTTGATTCTCTACAATATTTTGATATGCATATAACAACGTAAAAACAAAGTAAAACAAAATAGTAAGCTATTAGAAAGATACACTTCTAAGTATTAAAAAAAAAAAAAGAAAAAAAAACTTATAAGAGGATATACATCAATGCAAGTCAATAAATTGAAAGAAAAGATTGCTTACCTAATCTCTGGAATTTAACCATCTGTGTTGCTATGTGCTGGGTCATATTTCAATCACCATCATAATAATCAAACCCGTTGAATATTTTTTCTTTTAATTATATCAAATCCTTCCTTCAAATCTGTTTCATCCCAAAAAAAAAAAAAAAAAAGAGAAAACTTCAAATCTATATTGTTATTTTACAAGAAAAGAGAGAGAAGGAGAGAGAGAAAGCTAGAGAGGAATTGATTTTTTTTTTTTTGGGGAGACCAAAACTAATTAAGTGGGAGGCAAAAGAAAAAGCAATTTTACTCATTAATTATCATTTTTTTATTTATAAAAAAAAGGCCACATGGACAGTCATGTAAACATTGGATTCACTGTCATATAAGATGGTGATAATCATCACTGATGATATATAGTGGTACTTTTTTTGAATCATATTACAACAACATCTAATCTAAAGGGATGAGGTGCTCACAACCTTATTTGACATATATTTAAGTCTAGATAAATAACTATAAAATTCAATTTTTAATTAATTTTTACCAAATTTGATATTTTGGAAAGAAAAAATATTTATAAGGAATCTAATCTATATAATATTAAAAAAAAAAAAAGAAGTATATACACTACGTATCAGCATACCTTTCTTCTAAATTTCCTCCCAAAGTTCCACTTTTGTTTTTAATTTATTTTATTTATTATTCATTATCTTATATTTTATGAATATAACTAAATATTTATACATATACATATATAATTAATTTTATATACAAATATCTATAACTATCATACAATTCATAAAATTACATATGGTAATAATTTTGAAATAAATTGAAAATAAATAAAATATTTGATTTTATCTTAGTTACCAAATATATATTTATGGCCTATTTAATATACATATATATTATAACAGAATTAATCATAGCTATGACCTAATAATAGATGGCCTAACATATTATAACGGAATTATGACCTATACAAATATATTATAATGGATGGAATTATGGCTTAATTGTGGCCTAATACATATTTTAATAATGTCTATTTAAAAAATATAAAAATAAAATAAGAAAATTAACTACTAATAAGAAAAATATTGACCTATTTAATTAATCCTAAAACTATTTAAATTTTAATTATTTTATTTGAAGATAAATATCAATTTACAAACGAAATCACATCTTTCCATGATTATTTGATTTGTAAGCATTTTTTGTCATATAAATTTATTGATGCATAGATTTCTCCAAAATATATAATAGTTACTTTTACTGGTTTTTTTATTTTTTATTTTTTTCTTATTAAGATATCATTGAAGAAGCAAAATCAATTAAGCTTTCATATTATGCCTCATATAAGGGAAATAAATTTTGCAAAAAATAAGAATCACAATCCCAAAACTTTACCAATGAAATCATATATTTTCATGATTATTTAATTTGTAAGCATTGTTTGTCATATAAATTTATTGATACATATATTTTTCCAAAATTATATTTTTGTTCAATATAAGAAATTACTAAGGCCCCATTTGAAATAATTTCCTATGAAATATGTAAAATAAATCAGCTTATAATTCAATTTTAAGGCATTATTATGGTTGTGGTATACGTTTATACACCCTATAAATTTATTCTCCAGCTTACTATTTTGAGATTTTCCTTTTAAAAGAAAATTACATATTAAATATTAATATAGAGAAACACATTAAATATTACATATTAAACCATTTTGAGATTTTCCTTTTAATATAGAAAATTACATATTAAATATTAATATAGATTTTCCTTTTTTACTTTTATTCTCTTTTTATATTGCTTTTGTCAACAAAAATAGATGCCATAAATGAAAAGTTTAAAATGCACAAAAAAAGGTGCCCCACATGAGCAGGTGGTCAATCATGCACATAAACAAAAATAAGTGAGACAATTAATTTTGATTGAGTATTTAATAGGATAAATAATAATAATAATAATAATAATATCATAATAATAACAACAACAATCTGTATAATATATAAATATAAGAGAGTCAGCAAAAATTTTTGCATGTGTCATCTTCATGTTCATTCTGTTCCCTCCAAAATCATTAAAAAAATAAAAATTCAAAAATAAAATTATCTTAAAAATTCTACAATCTTAAAAGCATTGCAATATTAGATAATGGAAGAGATATAGAAGATACTATTATTTAATTTAAATCGAATTTTTTATCTAATCAAATTAAATATAAAGATCTAACATATGAAAATTAATTATTTACAAAGAACCTAAAAATATATTTAAATTTTCATTTTAATTTTATAGATGAAAAATATTATATAAATACATTTGAATTTGAATTAAATCATATAAATATATTTGGATTTGATTTTGAATTTGAATTTTGTAGATGAAAAAAATAAAATAGGTAAACCTTTTTAATTGAATTTCATAATAATTTACCTTATAAGGTAAAAATATATCTATAGGATAAATAATAATAATAATAAATAATTAAATTATATTATGAGTATTTAATATATGAAAATTAATTATTTGCAAGGAACCAAAAATGCAATTTGAATTGGAATTTGAATTCCATAGATAGAAAATATTATTCAAATATATTTGAATTTAAATTAAATTATATAAATCCATTTGAATTTAAATTTAAATTGCATAGATGGAAAAATTAAATAGGACAATTTCTTAGATGAAAAAAATTATATAGATAATTTTTAAATTTGAATTTTATAATTCAATAGTACCATATATAGAAATCAAATTTATAGTTTTTAACAAACTTTTATAGTATATATTGAAAAAAAAGAAGATTCAAATATATTTATTATTAATAAAACTTTTAAATAAATTTTCAAATATAATTAATTATTATAGATTATATTTACATAATCTATTATGGTTATATCATCTATTATGGTTATAAATACCGTATATCCCACGGGAATGAATACTAGTTTAATATAATAACTAAACATATTAATAAGAATATTTATCCTTTTTTTTCTTTTTTAATTCTTCTAAATAAATATTTTTATTCCATCTAAAATAATCATTTTGTATGCCACACATAAAGTAAAAAAGGAGACTACAAACATATATTCATAGCTTGAGCAAAATCAAATTGGTTTTCCAAGGGCAAATTTGAATACAAAGCGTCTTTTCTACTAAGTGTGTCAAACGAGTTAAATTATTACATTTTTAGAATTTTTATTTTTTAATTTTTTAGTGAATACTATTTTGAAAAGTTTAAGATAGGAAATAAAATTCCAATTATATTTGATATACATAGTTGAGACTTATATTAAAATATCAAATATTAATTGGATGATCAAATTATATATTATTTTTTATACTAAAAGTTTAATATGGGAAATGAACTTTATTGGAGCAATGAAATTAATTGCTAAATGGTACATGGGTTTCACTAATTCTCTCTAACATCTGGAATGATAAATGATAATTTTTTATATATCAAATTTGTTAATCAAAATTTTGATAAACAATAAGTTGATATTATATAATTAATTTTCCCTTCTATAATTATAGCACATGAATAATATATTAATCATTTATATCTTAGTATATGATATAGTTCATCAAAGTTTTAACAAATAAATTTGATAAATATACATTACTCAGTGATAAATACTATTTTTGATATCAACTTAGTATCTGATAGCTTCAATCGAGGTAAATTCCATCTTGATTTTGGGACCAAGACAAGGAACAATAAGTTCAATACATGTAAAAGATCCATCTTCATTGATCTTTGGCGTACCAAGACATGTGCACTTATTACCTAAAAAAACAAAAAATATACAAATGCACTTACTTCAATTTAGAAGATTCTCTTTTAATATATATTTTTTTTATTCACTCGTTAAAAATTACACAATTTTTGTCCCAAGTCCTTTTTAATTCTTTATTCAGTCCCTATTTTTTCCATGCTTGAATTTTGTGCCAAATATAGAAATGGGTCATGTAGACAATTCCAAGGATTTCTGCCGATATTTTTCTCTCAAATTATTACTTGAAATAAACATCTCTGGAAGATCCTTCATGTTTACCGTTACCGTTTTCTCCCCCTTACTGTTTTTTAAAGTCCTCTACGTATATTTTCCATGCAGACACTCGCTGAAACTCCTTTCGTACGCAGGATCTAACATATAGACGAGTGTTCTGTAGGTATATTTTTTATTTTTTATTTTTTGCTTGCTCAAAAAAGGTATTTTATTAAACCAAAAAAAAACAGTATTGAAACTGCAAGTTTGTGGTTTTCTTTCTTGCTTGTTTGTTTGTATGTTTTTTTTTTTTTTTTTTTTTTTTTTTTTTTTTTTTCAATTGAAAAAATACATATGAAGGTGGGAATGGAGAATTTTCAAACACAAATAAACCGAACCAATTATTATGGTCTAAACTATACCCTATATAGAAAATTCATGAGAAGGCATTCTTTATATTAATTTGGTCAACAAAAATATCTAAGAACTCTCTAATTCCAAATCTCTTAAGTTTGACCCATAGCTAAATCAAAATTCTTGTTCAAAAATGAATTCTAAAAAAAAAAACACACGAATTTAATTGCAAACATGGGGCTTAGATTACTTTATTATTAAAATTAAATAATAATAAAACAAATAAAACAAAAGCCATGGTAACCCACAATACGTGCAACATTTTGTTTTTTTGTAATAATGTATTCAAAATGAAAGTGTGGACACGAAATTTGATTATTTTAAAAAATTTCCCAACAAAATGTGATTAAAAAGCATGTTCAAAAAAAGAAATTTTTATTGAAAAACTTGACCAGAGGAAAGTTAAGAGGCAAGGTTGATGTCGTAAGAACAAAGAACGGTGAGCAGACCCCTCTTTCCTTCTGTATACCCAACTACATTTGAACACGTTTTGGTAGTGGTAGCCTCCCAGTGATGACTGGGTCATAAGCCAAAGCCTTGACTTTTGACGGGTTCTTGGGTTTTTATTTTTTATAATTTTTGTTATCTGATTATTATTCCTTTGTGAGTATAAATTAGATGTATGGAAATAGAATTTAAAAAACCAGGCCTTGTCAGATCAATCTGGACAGTGTGTGAAGCTGAGCGTCGGAGATTTTAGACGAGGAAGTTGAAAATTCATGAGCTTGGGAAGACTTTTGTATCAGGGGGGTTTTGCCCATTCTTTTTTTTAAGTCAAGCAACATTAAAGAACAGCTCGTTCTATGCTTATCTTTCATTTGGTGTTCCCCAAAAGTCTCTCAGCCTTGCAAATTTTCATTTTCCTTCTGCCAAAGGAGCCTCCTTTCTGTGTTCTTTGATCATCTGAGGTGAATTTCTCATCTGGGTCTTCTTCCTTTTTATCATTTTTGTTGTTTTACTTTTAGTTTTTGTGCTTTTGATTCCCTTGTGATCGATTTTTTTTGTTTAATAATTTTATGGATTTTGAATTAGATTGCAAATTCAGTGGGTGGGTAGTTGTTCTAATTTTTAATAATTTTATGGATTTTGAATTAGATTGCAAATTCAGTGGGTGGGTAGTTGTTCTAATTTTTAATAATTTTATGGATTTTGAATTAGATTGCAAATTCAGTGGGTGGTAGTTGTTCTAATTATTCTTTTCCTTCTTCTCTTAAAAATTCATCTCTCTGATTTTGCTAATGCTACCCATTAGCTAATTCTTGGATCAATTTATTATTAATAGTAACGAGCTAATTTGTGGAATTTAAGCAGATTTTGAAGGGGATTCAACCGCCTTACTTAGCAAGGCAGCTGTCTAACTGGAGATAGATTCAGTTTGATGAATTTTAGAGCCAATTTCTTAATTTAGGGGGACTGGAAATTAGCTTAAAGTTTGCAACAAAAATACAAATAGGAGGTTCCCTAGAAATGGGTTTCTGCCTGTATGCTTGTTCTTTCATATTCTCAGCTACCATGGATTTCCTGCTGTTCCTCCATGCTTTCTGAAATTTGAAGATTCTATTTTGTGGTCTTTGTTCTTTGTCTTGCGGTCTGTGTATTTTTTAGTTTTTGTTTTCTGCTCTGTACTCTCTATGCCAAAAACAAGGTTAATTGTTTCCTAATTACCTGTAAATAAAGTTAATTGTATTTCTAAAGATGCATTGATTTCTATCTTGAATATTGACTTATTATTTTCCCCTCTGGTTTCTCTCCTGTCTCCTTCTTCCTCCCTTTCTTACTCTCTTCATTGCCTCTTTCACTTCTAGGTCATTATAGTTCTGTAATGAATATGTATGTTTACAATGTTCAGTTTGACAGGTCTTCAAAGTTATTTCATTTGAAGCATTTGTAGGCTGTTCAGTTTCCGGGGGTTGTAGCTGGTGTATTGTACAGTCATGACTTGCTTCTCTTTCTTATTCAGTAGGAGGGTGGACTCATCTACACGCCGAAATTTTGACGTTGATGAAGGTAAGTTGCAATATGCTTGGCAGAGCCAATGCAAATCTTTGGACATATGCAAAACACTTGGTTCAGACTTCAGAGATGTTTTGTTTATTTGTGAAGTCATATGCCTGAGATAATGTGTTTTGGAGTTTTGGACCTCAAAGTCTCCCAACTTCCATCATATATTAGTTTTAAAATTGTTCTTTTTTTCCCGTTAACAGAAGTTTCTGGGATTCATGATGTTAAACTTTACACATACAAAGAATTAAGAATTGCCACTGAAGATTTCAGTGAAGCCAATAAAATTGGAGAAGGTGGTTTTGGTTCAGTTCATAAGGTAACTGCAGAATAATGATTTTAATGCTCATTTTAATTTTCTTTCTTTCTTTGTTCAGTTCTTGCATAAAACTTACTTCCTATACTATTTATGCATGGTCAGGGACGGCTTAAAGATGGGAAGATTGCTGCTATAAAAGTTCTTTCAGCTGAATCAAGACAAGGAGTGAGGGAATTTTTAACAGAGATTGACGTAATTTCAAAAATTGAGCATGAAAATTTAGTTAAGCTCTACGGCTGTTGCGTTGAAGGAAATCACAGAATTTTAGTCTACAATTACCTCGAGAATAATAGTCTTGCACAAACTCTCCTTGGTACTTTCCTCATTTTGTTCTGGTACAGATACTCTTCTAGTGTTCATACAAACACCTGTAATAAGGTTTTATATATATGTATATATATAATATGCCATATATACATGTATATTCATATAGGCGATGATTAGTAGACAGAATTTCACATATTTTTCGGAATAAATTCAGGAATGCACTTTGCATATATGCTTTCTTCTTATAGTCTGTATATTACTATTATGTTGGCAAATATTTAGTATGAGCTGGCATCATATACATTGTCATCTATCCCTGCCTGATATTTTTATATCAATTGTTTGAGTTGAGATGAAAGTTTAATCCATTTAATTTCAGGTGGAGGTCACAGTAGTATCCAGTTTAGTTGGGTGACACGGTCTAAAATTTGCATAGGAGTTGCACGTGGACTTGCCTTCCTTCATGAGGAAGTACGGCCATATATTGTTCACAGAGATATCAAAGCAAGCAACATTCTCCTTGATAAAGACCTAACACCAAAAATTTCTGATTTTGGTCTTGCAAAACTTATCCCACCAAACTTAACTCATGTTAGCACACGAGTGGCAGGAACAATGTACGTTATGGCGTTTATGTTTCCCTTTCTTACCTGTGTGTTCTTTTCTTAAGTATCTTTTGTTTAAGAAGGCAAGTAACCAACATTTATCATGTTATAAAAAGAGTATTGTAAATATAAATCATAAACGGTGTGTTAGGCTCTTCCTTTGCAGTTGCAGGTCATGAAACAGATGTCTATATGCCCAAAAAAAAAAAATCTCATCTTCTTCAGCCTATTTTCTTTGTTCCACTTTCTTGCCTTTTTTTAATGCTCTTGTTTAACGTGCAAGATTCTAAAAGAAAGTTACTTTCCTGTTAATTTTGCTGTAACTATACAAGAGATTCTGCTTATAAGATCTTTTGGCGACTGATCTTTCTTGTGCCCAGTACACATAATCATCAGAGAAAAATAATCCTTTGATTGTTCTTTGAGTTAGCATCATTGAAGTTGAGTCTCATTAGTCATTGTTATTATGCTTCAACTTCCTCCCAAGCTACCTAACCAATCAAACGAGGGCATAAAGCATAGAGCTTAGTCTGGTGCTTTAGTGTATCATATTAATAGCAACTGCATATCCCTCTTGGATGACCTTTTAACTGAAATATTTGAATTTGATCATTGAAATGATGAGTATTTTATTTCCCTTCTTATACCTTATACATATCTCCCCCAATAAATTCTTAGTTATTTTATTTCTCTCTCACTTCAACATGTACTAACTTTGTATATAAGTATATTTTTCTTCTGTATAGAGGTTATCTGGCACCAGAATATGCAATAAGAGGGCAGCTAACAAGGAAAGCAGATGTTTACAGTTTTGGAGTCCTCCTAGTCGAAATTGTTAGTGGAAGATGCAACACAAATACAAGACTGCCTGTTGAAGAACAGTATCTTCTTGAAAGGGTATGATTTCTTGTCAGATTTAGTCAAATTTGCATGCTTAATATGAATCTGTAACTGATGGAGTAGATAAAAGAATGAAAAAACCCATTGGTTTGAAACGTTATAAATAGAAATGGTGTAGATTTTGTTTGTTTTAATTCATCATATGAGGGAAGCTAAGTTCAATAAATAAGAAATATGGAGAAGGGAAAAACATTGAACTGAAGTTTGTAACAAGTGCTGCATGTTGGACAGATGCAATCTGTTTGCGTACGTTTTATTCTGCACTAGGCACATGCCTTTGTCTGCATAAAGCACTGTATGAGCAAAATTGCTTAACCTTCTCTCACTTTACAATATACAGTATAGTGTTGCCAAACCCTTCTGTAAATGTAGTTAGCCCTTCAGATTATACATATCATATTTTATGTTTCCAAAGGTAAAGACTTTGTTTTCACTTGTCTGTGTACAAGTTCGTTTTAAAAAAAGCCACTTGGTTGATAAATTTTATCCATAAACAATATAAATAAATGTAAAGTGCAAAAACCTCTTCAAAATATGACAATCTTATAATTTAAACTTCTAACATTAATTATTTGAAAAAACTCTTTGAACTATTAAATTTTGTTGAATCAACCCCTCATACAAGTTAGGAACATCATGCTTGTTCAACAGGGTTTGTGATTCATCATTTTACTAAATATGAATTTTACTGATGTTAAACGGGGAAAAGCATCATTTTACTTCATGTGCTAGCATTTATGTGTAATCCTGTTGCACAACAGATAACATGCTGTTTTGTTGGTTGCAGACATGGGAACTTTACGAACGCAAGGAGCTAATTTTGCTGGTAGACACTGCAATGGATGGACATTTCGATGCTGAGGAGGCTTGCAGATTCTTAAAAATCGGTCTTCTATGTACTCAAGACACCCCTAAGCTCAGGCCTTCGATGTCAACTGTTGTCAAGATGCTTACCGGTGACATAGAAGTTTATGACAAGAAGATAACAAAGCCTGGCTTAATATCCGACTTCATGGACCTTAAAGTTAGAGGTCCCTCGAAGAACAAGCCCAACAGAACAACTTCTTCTTCGTATATTGTATCCTCAGGCTCGGACAACTTGGACACTACAACAGCAATGTCCTCAGGAGCATCAACCACTGCTCCTACTACACCCACTACAACTATTACAACTACAAGCATTTGATTGGTCGCATTTAGATTGCGCAAAGGTCTGTGATTTCATTTATTTCATTCTGATTGAGTTTCTGAGGCATCGCATATTTTGTAAATTGTACAACAATGTTGTTCTTATCACTCTTTTGTGCTAGACTTTTTGCTGAACGTGTAAATGTAAATGGACCAGCTGGTGGTAATGCATTGAAAATTTTTCGCGGATTGATCTGTATGTATCTTTGCTTTCAAAGCACAAAAAACCACTGTCATAACCAATCTTTAGCTGTATTTTTAGATGTGTATTTGGTTAGATTATCTTAGTTTCTTTGTTTCCCTTGGTAGTTGAGACTTTGAAGTTTTAGAATCTCAAACACAGGATGGCGGTTGGACCAACCGAGAAAGCGTTAGATGAGAATTTCTGTAGAGCATAAAAGCTCATGATTGTTCTACCATTTTGTGCAAATGTAATCTAAGCTTTTGAGTGGAAAATTCAGCTGTATAGGCATTGGTTGTTGTTGTTGTTTTTTTATTATTAATTTTTTTGTTATTTTATTTTAAGTTGTCCATCAAAAAATATCAGTTTACAAATTGTTTTGTTTCCCTTGTGGACAGACAAGAGACAATGGAGTTTTTGCATATTTTTCCTCGTATTTGAGGCAGACTGCAAAACATTTTTGACACGAAACCAATATTACCAGTATTGTTTTTTGCCAACAACAACACCCCCCCCCCCCCCCCCAAAAAAAAAAAAAAAAGAAACAAAAAAAAAATTAGCGCTTGTTTAAATAATGTTTATGTTCTATCGCTTTTTTTGTTTTTAATTTTTAGTTGAAAGATTAAATATACATGAATGGCAAATGACTACTGTAATAGCCATGGCAAAAAGGAAAACCATGAGAGTCTTTTATAATATCAGAAAGAAATTTTTTTATCAGAGTGAACTTTATTTTATGAACAGATTAAAGCATGCTTAAATTATGTAAGTTGAACCTGTCATGTGTAATTTTAACTCTTATAGAGATTTTTGATAGATGGATTAATTTGAGACTTTTTATTTTATTTTAGTTTATTTTTTAAGATTATTGGCTCAGGTAGTTTTTGAAATATACCCATAGTTACAATTTGATTCTTGAACCATTTTTTTTTTTTTTTACATATTCCACACAAAAAAAAAAAAAAATTTTTTTTTTTTTTTTTTTTTTGGTGCAAAGACCGTTTTTACATTTTAATCCCCAAAACTTCAATTTTTTTTTGTTTGGTGCACTTTCATCCTTAGCCCAATTTTTGGCAATTTCATAAAATAATAAAATTAAAATATCAAACAATTCCTTAACAAGGCTCAATTCTCTGCCTATTGCATAAGTACAATACCATGTACCATCTTGAAAACTACTTTCTATGCAAGACTTCGCATATTGCACAAAGTACCATGTACCATCTCAAAATCTACGAGAAATTAAATAAAAAAGATTCACCAAAAATTAAAATTTAAGTACTAAAGTATTAAAAAAAAAAAAAAAGCAAAAAGAAAAAGTGCAATTATTTTAACAGAGCTAGTAACCTTCTTTTTTTTTTTTTTTTTAATATTTATTTGCTTTAATTTTTATTTATTTAAGTTTAACAAAATAGGCAAATGACCCCGACAGCCCGACTCGTCGAACCGTTTCTGAGTGTTGTTTGTGACACTGGAAAGAAAACATACCCGCCAGAGGCTCTCTTTCTCCTCTTCTTCTTCCCCGCGCGTCAGCTCTCTCTCTCTCTCTCTCTCTCTCACTTTCAGTGTTGGGCTGGTGAATGCTTTTCGCTTTCTCTTTCCATTTTGGAGAGTAAATGGAAATGGGATTTTGTCCTCCAAATATGAAGCTTGGCTTAACAAGTAGTAAGCCAAACATGAGCTATCTTTTGCCTCCCAACTGCTTACCTTCTTTTCTGCTTCTTAAATCTTCCAGCCTACGCTTGAAAACCCACTTCGCAGTTAAGCCTGCCAGCAGGACGATTCGTTGCGAGTTCGAAGGCAAAGTTAATGGCGTTCTCTCCGGTGACTCCGACCCGCGCTTCGTTGACCGTGTATGGTCTTTTGGTTTTTTCATACTCTTTTTTTGCTTGCTTATAGAAGCTGTGTGTTTATAATTTTTCACTCTTTTGTGGGTTCTTACTTAAATTTGTTGTTTCTTGCCCAAAGATTCTATTTTGAATGCAAATGTGTGTTTATGTAGATTTTTTTTTTTTTTTCTTTTTGAAAAATTAAACCATTTTATTCTGGAATTGCTTTGCCTTTATTCATTTTGTGAATTTTGGGTTGTGGGTTTCATCTCATTATTACCCATTTTAAAATTTTTGTGTTCAACATAGTCAGCACATTCAATAGCAGAGAGAAACGTTTTCATATAGATATTTCTTTTGCAGTATACCGGAAAGTTTTTGTTTTGTTGGTGCCTGTGGGAATTAACTGAAAGGAAAATATATTGTGTGACATTTTTAGCATATCTTTCTATTGGTCCTGATTTCTGTCAATTGACAGTTGGAAACTTAGAAAAAGCTGCTTGATGAGTGATAAGTATTTAGGAGTTGACAAGTTTTGTGACACCTGGCTCTCGAGGTTATGATATACTAGGAGAATCAATCATTGGAATTTTGTAATAGTATAGAAACTACAAGTAGAAGTGCCATTTACAGAATATTTTTACCTTTGCTAGAGAAAAAACAGTGGCTTCTACGAACTGCTTGTGTGGGTTTGTATAAGTGTCTAAAGGTGCTATATCTATATTTGCAAGGATTCTTGCAGGGGGTTCCACAATTAGATAATTCCTCTGCCAACTAGTGGACTATGCTTATAGTTAACTAAGGCACATATTCTTGAATTAGAAGATCCATTTCTATTTTGGCGAAGTTGGAATGCTAGATTTCTTAAATGGGATAAGATTAGATGTGAACAAGATGATGATTACTTCGTTTCCATATCATTTCATGTATTTATAACTGGATGAAGTGGTGGGACTAATCTTATAATACACTGTTTGGGTTCACACTGGATAAAAATGGATTCTAGATCCATTGTTACATTGACTAGGGTATGGTTATGGAAATTGGTTAAATGTCCAAGCAACATATATGCTGCTTTCCTAACTTTTTCCATCCAAGAGAATTAGTTTTTATTTATTATTTTTTTTAATTTTTATTTTTTTAACCTTTATCAGTGCGTATGACCTATGAATAGTCCATGTAATTTAACTTTATTTATAAACATATAATTATATTTATCACCAACCATCATATATGGAATTTAAAGAAATCAAAACATAATATTCAATTTAGTGACAATATCAAACCTGCCAAGATTGAATCAGTAGTTCTTTTATTTCTAGCTGTTATAAAATTCACTATATTTTCTTCTCATCTTTGTTTTTGTTCAATTATAAAATTTTATAATGTGATCCATTATTTATTTATTTCCCTATTTTTTATACAATCTTGTATGAGCATTATTGCTAGGTGATAAATAGCATAATAGTTGCTGAAAGAGTAGATGAAAACTAACCCTTTTGTCTTGTTCCAGCAAAGAGCATTGGAAGCAGCAATGAATGATATTAATAACTCATTTGGAAAAGGCAGCGTTACAAGATTAGGCAGCGCTGGTGGAGCTTTAGTGTAGGTGTCTCTCTCCTTATCATTGTTCTTTTCTTTTCGCAGTTTCCCTTCTTTGTCAATTTCATTTTCTTTTCAAGCATTTAATGTCTGGAAGGAGCATAAAATGCAGCATACATCAAATGACTTATAAGATTTGAAAGAAGATAGATCACATAACACATTTTGTCCATTGCAGTGAAACCTTTCCCAGTGGCTGCTTGACATTGGACCTTGCCTTGGGTGGTGGTCTTCCAAAGGGAAGAATTGTAGAGGTAATATCTTGTGCATTTCCATGCTTCTACTCTGGTTTTCTTCATTGACTTATGTTAGAATATGTTTTGTTAAAACAAGTTTGCTGCATATTTTATAAAGCAAAGATTCCTTAGTACATTGGAAAATTTTGAATTATCATTTGGTAGATGATTATTTGATAATTTGACAAGAGTATCCATTATGTCTGTTTCCTTGTAAACAGGTTGGTTATTGTCCTACACTTGATGATAAAGCGAGTAGGTTTTTTACAAAATTAAAATGTTCTTATGCACAATATGAAGGCTGGAAAATCTGAATCTTTATGAAGGATGACATGTTGTTTAATTAAACATGTGATACTGAGTGGCCGTTCTTGATTAATGTCAGCATACTGAATTCTGAAATATGCAAGTTGACCAATGCCTACCGAAGAACAGTGGAATTTAGAAAATTAATAATTTCATTGGCAACTAATATTTTAGGGAAAAGTTGCAAATCCCCCTCAACTTTGGCACTAAAGTCAATTTGGTCCTTTAACATCCTCTTTCTTTTTTCCTTTTAGAGGGGGATGTCAATGTGCAGCTTTATATCGTTTGACTTTGATTGGACCCTATTGTTGACACACTGTGTACAGTTTTCTAAATTGGCAGGTTTTACAGTGAACGGAACATGCATATGCAGAGTTTTTTTTTTTTTTTTTTTTTTTTTCGGTTTGGGAGAGAGGGAGGGAGAGGAAGGGGGGGGGGGGGGGGGTGTGGTCAATGTGTAACTTTATATTGTTTGACTTTAATTGGACCCTATTGTCGACATACTCTGTACAGTTTACTAAGTTGGCAGGTTTTACAATGAATAGGTCATGCATATTTATTGCATTAATATTTTCCCATAATTTCTCTCTTCATTAACTCATTCTTAGATCATCTGACTGGATCAGTGAATCTCTCATGAACTTGTATATGCTTTAAATAAATTAGTTTGTCATTTTCTTATTTGATTAGGCATTATTTAATTAACTTCTTTTATATGCTGTTTACTTTTCCAGATATTTGGACCAGAGAGTAGTGGAAAGACCACTTTAGCACTCCATGCAATTGCAGAGGTGCAGGTATAATATTTATTTTCACCTTTTCTTGAATCTTTATTAATTGGGATACAAGGAGGTATGTCTTGTGGATTCTTATATGTGCAATAATTTATCGACCATTTTAATGCTATCTATGCAGAAGCTAGGAGGAAATGCTATGCTTGTTGATGCAGAACATGCTTTTGATCCAGCATATTCAAAAGCATTGGGAGTGGATGTAGAAAATTTGATTGTATGCCAGCCTGATCATGGAGAGATGGCACTTGAGAGTAATATATCCTTTCATTTTACAATTTTGTGCAAGAACTTATGCAAAGATTCAGAAAGCACACGATATTAGTTTGGTGAAATTTCAAGTTGTATCTTATATGCTTATTATTATATGTTGCCTTGAGTATGAAAATGTTTTTACATATGCCTGATATATAAAAATTATGTTTCTGCCATCTCAGTTGCAGATCGGATGTGCAGATCTGGTGCCATTGATCTTATCTGTGTTGATTCTGTCTCGGCTCTCACTCCTAGAGCAGAGATTGAAGTGAGAAATTTTATTTTTTTATTTTTTTGGTTCCTTTTATTTGAGACTATAATTGAATGAGATTGCCTTCTGCTGACTTGTTGTGGTCTTGACATAAATAGGGTGAGATTGGGATGCAGCAAATGGGGTTGCAAGCACGTCTTATGAGCCAAGCTCTGCGTAAAATGTCAGGAAATGCCTCAAAAGCTGGATGTACTCTAATATTTTTGAATCAAATAAGATATAAGGTAGTTTTTATTGATTTCTTACATCTTTTGCCAATGGCATATAGATTGTTTCATTGCAATTACTATTAATAGCACCTTATTCTAAATAATCAAATTGTCATGAAAGAATCTCTATTTTATGTTGATTTTAACTCCACCTCCAAGTCTTATTATCTAATTCTTTGAGAGACTAATGGCATTGTTTATGAATTTCACAAAGATTGGTGTATACTATGGGAATCCAGAGGTGACAAGTGGAGGAATTGCGTTAAAGTTTTTTGCCTCAGTTCGGCTTGAAATACGTTCTACAGGGAAGATAAAGTCTGTAAGCACTTCAGCTTTTCTTCTTTCATTAGACAATGGCTTAGATAAAGTAACATGCCTATCTATATAGGTCATTAATCAAGTTTTTTTCCTATACTGTCTGCTGATTAAGCTTGGACCCTTGATGATTAGGCCAAAGGAGATGAAGAAATTGGGCTCCGGGTTCGTGTAAGAGTGCAAAAGAGTAAGGTATAATGATGTCTGCACTTCTGACGTTTGTGCACCTTGCCTAGACAAGGTGTTTTTTTAATCTTGTCTTTAACAAGTTCTAAAGTACATCTCATAGGTTTCGAGGCCATACAAGCAAGCTGAGTTTGAAATTATTTTTGGAGAGGGAGTAAGTAAGCTGGTAAGTAACAAAAACATATTTTTGTCAATCCTTAAAAGAAAAAAAAATGTAATAATATTATTTTTTAATCAGTTTTCTGTTGCAGGGTTGTGTTTTAGATTGTGCTGAAATGATGGATGTTGTATTAAAGAAGGGCTCTTGGTATAGCTATGGTGACCATAGGTCTGTACATGGATGTCTTTTTGCAGTTTTCTTTTGCCTTATTTATTCACGTTAGTGGTAGATATTTTAGGTAAAATGGTGGAGAGGGCTGAGTGTTCTATTTTAGAAGGTTTTGTTTTGGAAAAAAGATAAAGTGGGGTTTCACATGTACATTGTGCTTATGATACTTGTTTTGATATTTAACGGGATCAGGAAAAATTCTCATGATAAATCATGTTTTGGGTTTCAAAAGTCAATCCCAAAGAGTTTCATTTTGGGAATTGATTATAGGAAGTATATATTACTAGTATATTACTGTCTTATGAACAAATTTTTGTCCTGAACTCTCTTTCTCTCCCAGCATTGTCTAGTGGAAAGATATCTCAAAAAGTCATGTTATTATTATTATTATTATTATTATTATCATCATTTTTAATTTAAATAAAACTTGGATGTGTTAAAAAAAATAATAATGTATCTTAAAAATTATAAAATTTACGGTAGCTTACTTGTGGCCTTTGCTTTTTATGTTGGAAAATAGGTTGGGACAAGGGAGGGACAGAGCATTGCAATACTTGAGGGAGAATCCTCTTCTTCATGATGAAATTGAAAAGGTTTGAAAATGCTTTCTACATGCTATTGTGGTTCTTATTTAGCATCTGAGGCAGTATTTTTACTCGGTGAAATTCAATGCTATATATTCACCATCGTCATGAACCCATTTTGTTCGTCTTGTTGAAATGGGGGGATCATTTAACCAAAAATGATATAGCTTTTTGCATTGGTATTTTGGGTTGATGATGGAGTTTACCCAACCCTTCCATCATTCAAGGGAAATTTCATATTATTTATACCGATATGTAGTTCTAATGTTAGTGAGAGTTTTTTATTCGTAGCACAAACGGTTGATGTGAAAATATTAGTTACTGATTAGTTCAGTAGGTGTGGTGCTTAGCAATTTTAATATTTGAAACAAATTATTAATAGGGTTTTGATTCTGGAAACAGATTTAGCTTTTAACAAGTGATTTTAGGGAGACTGAAAAGGGTTGTTGCAATTCGCAGATTGTTCGGTCGACGCTGACAGATGGAACGGAAGGGGGACAAGCAAGTTCTCTGTATTCCAGGAACTTCCCTTTGGCTCATCAGGATGATGAGATTTTTGAAGAGATTCAATGAGAATAATCAATTTTTTCTGCAATTATAAATGTTTCCCATGTTAAGTGATGGCAGCAGCATTGCAATTAGATTTTGAGTGCATCGATGGCCATCAATGATCAAGAAGTTGACATTGTTGCTATTGCAGCTATGGGCAAGAAATTAGCATCATCAATCCTGATACCAATTTTAGTTTTATGCAAAAAATTAAAAAATAATAATAATAATAAAAATAAAAATTAAAAAATAAATAAATAAAACAAAAAAAGCATGAAAATTTTGGGGAAAAGAGGGGAAAATGGATGGTAGTTTTGGATAAGTACAATATTGTGAGCTAATTGGCTAAAGCTTTCCTAGCTTAACAATATCTTAATTGAAAACAGGGTTTTTTGGGTTTAATGACAAAGTTAGATTAGCTATGTTGGAATCTTACCACTTAAATTTGAAAATGTAGTTTGGATGTGGCTGGCCTAAAATACTCTTTGAAAAGATGCTAGAGATTTCAAATTCTCGAATCTCAAATTTTCTAAATCAATCTTGGGTTTTCACTTCAATATGTGATTACACACTAAAAATTTAAACAATGAAATGCAGTCTATGGTAATTTATTTGGGAAAGTTATAAGAATCCAAAATTTGGGTTACTTGTATAACCATGAGTATTCTGTTTAATCTCTATATTCAGTTGCAAATTTAGTTGAAATTCAACGGCAAAATCACTGTTTAGTAATATAATGATATATATATATTTTTTACAAATTATCTAATTTACAATCTATCTAAAATTCTACTCAACTCAAGTACTAAACTATCCGCTTAATTATTAATATAATACTATTAAATTTGATTTGGTTTGTATGACTGTTGCAAAACCACCAATAAAATTATTGATTTTGAATCCTTCAACCCTTAGTGTTTACAAAGTGAAAGTGTAGTTTTATGCATCAATCCAATAAAAAAAATATAAAATAAGAAATATGTTCTAAAATTAATAAAGATGATCTTTATTGTGACAAAGATAATTTTTATTTGAAAGAGCCAATTTGGGTTACAGCCAAATTGAACTATAAGCCAGTAGATCCAGATTCCAAGACACAACCAAACCAACTCTATAATTGGGCTCCATCAATTTCCAATCCTCTTCATTTATTATTTTTATTATTATTATTTTTTCTGGTAATCAGATTTTGAATCTTCTTCACCAGTATGGATTGAACTTAGACGAAATCCAACTATACATGCATAAGTCTTTTTCTTCGAATAATTTGTCTTTTTTTTTGGGGGAATTAATTGATAACAAAATTTCAAGATACATACATTTTGATTGTAACCATTATCGAATTATAAATATAATTGAGAATTTTAACGACCAAAAAATAATAATAATAATAATAAAAAGAAAATTGAGGCCACGTGTCAGTGAATGAGACATGGAAGTTGATTTCCAAGTCTTGATTGGTGGGAAGAAAGAATGTGGAGCACACATATTGATAACGTTGATAGTAATCATATCCGGATACAAAGCCACATAATGAATGCCACGTGTCACGACGGAAATCACTCGTGTCCATTCTCCGTATTATTACTATTTACTATCATCAAAGCAGCTTGGAGTGCAAAAAAACCCAGAAAAAAGCACGTCAAAACCAGAAAGAAAGAAGAAGAAGAAGCGGAGAGTAGCTGAAAAGCACATTAATGGCGGCCTCAATGATGTCTTCGGTGAGCCTGAAACCAGCTGCTTTTAGCTTCGAGAAATCTACAGTCAGAGGCGTTCCTTCTCTTGCAAGGAGTACTTCTTCCTTCAAAGTTCAGGCCAGTGGTGGCAAGAAGATCAAGACCGATAAGCCCTATGGTAATAATATTTATTACATTTATATATATATATATATATGGTTTCTTTTTCAAAATTGAAAATTGAATGTTGTATAAATATCCTTATATTGAAATTTTTTTTTTTTTTTTTTGAAAAAGGAAAATGAAAATTTGTTTTTGGCATTTGCAGGAATTAACGGAGGCATGGACTTGAGGGATGGTGCTGATGCCTCTGGCAGGAAGGGGAAGGTTTGCACCTATTTCCAACTTTAATACCATCCTCTAAATATTCATTCAATTTGTTTAGGAAAAAAAAAATTAAAAATCACTGGATTCCTACAAAATCTGTGTAGAGTATTTTGAAATTCTATAAATTTCTCTAAAACCTATTAACTTCCTTTTAAAATCCATTATATTCTTAATTGAATACACAGATTTCAACCTTACCCTTTTTTTCTTTTTTTCTTTTTTTTTAGTGTTTAACGTTTCAAACCACTTCAGTTACTCCTAATTCTGGGATTTGAATTATTTCATTACTGTAATGTAAATTTTCCATCCGATTAATATTCAAAGATACTGAATTCATATTATATGAAATATAGTTCAATCACTAAATGAAATTTGTGCTCAGTTATTATAATTTGGATGCCTTTATCAAAAAAAAAAAAAAAAAATGGATGTTATTATATTAATTCCATTAATTAAATTTGGGACAAACATATTGATTAAAGATGGAAAATCATGTACACACTCTTTAAAGGAAGAGAATGATTATTGTTAAATAATTTATAATTTTAAAAAGTAAATATAACAATAATTTATACTTATAAGGGGTAACTTGCTTCATAGTTACATTATTTATTTATTTATTTATTTTTGTTTCTTTTCTGTTGGTTGCATGCTTTATCTGAGCGCTATCTAACTATTAAGTATGATACAGGGAAAGGGTGTATATCAGTTTGTCGACAAATACGGTGCTAATGTCGATGGATACAGGTATTACTTTATTATTATTATTATTTTTTTTCTTCCATTTTACAATACAAATATCATTTGTTTTGATTCTCATTAAGCTAATTTGCCTCCGTGATATGTATGTGTGTGTATATATATATATATATATATGCTAGTAAAATCTCATTTATGTTCTGCCTATTCATACTAAGAAATTCAGAACTTAATAACAAGAATTTCCCTGCATGAGATTTTCACAATGAAGTTATATGCATAACTACTACAGAGGAAAATGGAACAAGGGTTTTATCAATTTGTAAAAGAGACTGATGCTTAGGCTTGTCTACTTTCATGAGTTCTGTAGTGAAAACACTGCTAGGCCCTGCTTCTTCCTTCTTGCTTTATGGTTGTTCTTTGCTTGTTAATGTTTCTGTTGCTTGTCACTAGTTCTTATTTTTTATTTCTGTTTATTCAATTTTCTTGAACAACAACAATCTGCAAACTTGCTGTTTTGCAGTCCGATCTTCAACACTGATGACTGGTCTCCAAGTGGTGATGTCTATGTCGGTGGTAAGAAACTCTTTTAATACTTTTATCAAATGCTTAAAACAATGATTCGAGGCTCTAAACCATGTTTCAAAAAGGTTGTGCCCAATTAAACCCGCTTCTTCATCGTCATCAACTCTCATTTGAATTAAAAATTGCATGATTGCAGGTACAACTGGATTGGCCATATGGGCTGTGACCTTGGCTGGTCTTCTTGCTGGGGGTGCTCTTCTTGTGTACAACACAAGTGCTTTGGCACAGTAAAAGTCTACATTAGAATGACTGTTTCTGTAATCTATGTTTTGTTTATTATAGCCTCTGTCCTGTGTCTCAACTATCTTTCCAAAACAAACGCTCATGGACTACTGTATTCAACTTGTAGTAATGTTTTGGCATGTATCTAATTTCTTGCCTCCTATATTTTCTTAATCTGACTTTTTTTATTCAACTCTTTTCATTTTGCATTTTTATTTTTCTTGGGGAAGAAGGGAGGATGAGGGGATGGGTGTGTTTCGGATTGATTTTTGTGGGTCGGCGCATTATCATGGTAGCTCCTGTGGGGACAACCCAGTGGAGCAAAACTATTGTTTTTTGGGGCAAAGATTAGAGTTTGGGACAACCCAGTGGAGCAAAGCCATTGTATTTTCAGGCAAAGATTAGAGTTCGAATCGCTACAGCCAAAGATCAAAGAACAAAAACGTAATTTAGAGGGATTGAAACCCAGACCTTGGTAATTTCCATATGATCTTGGAGGCTGCAATTTGGGGAGATTAGAGGAAAGCCATGTGCCATGATGATAGCTTTCGAATCTCTCTCAAAAGATAATATATTTACTAAAAGATTAAAACATAGGGAGATTGAAAAAATAAAAAAAAAAAAAAAAAAAAAAGGGGAGCAATTACTTCATTGTGGTAGTACATATTTATATTTTATATGGAATAAAGGCGCTCATTAATTAAATCAAAGTGTTTTTATTTGAGAAAATTTGAACAAACGCTATTGACCCAAATATCAAAGCAGATTTCTTGGTGATGATGATGTAGTATCGATCAAATCACTGTTACTTGGATTCTTTGCTTTATTTCACTGTACCTATATCCGAAACTTGGACGCCGCTAAGGGTATAGACAATATAACACTCCAAACATGTATAGAAACCTTAACAAATAGACAATTCCGACCCTTGGACATAGGATCAAACTACTACAAGCAGCTAAGGATCTCTGTAAGTTTTGAGGCTGCAGCAGCGCCACTAATTATGGCACCTTCAACATTGGGACTAACACAAAAGTCCCCACATATTGCAAGCCGCTTCTTCCTATCCCATAGGCATTTTTCCCCTCTAGCTATGCTCGTCGCCGGAAAAGCACTTCCCCTACAAACAAAACCAAGATTATCAAATGGCTTGCCAATGTGGGAGGTGTTTTGAGATGGTTCTGTTTCATTAATTTCTAAACCACATAGAAAGATGTAGAATGCAGGTCACGCTCAAAATGTTCAAAAAAAGGAAGAGAGATCTCAATCACTCAAAAAGCAGTCTATAGTTTCTGTTGAATAATCTCAAGACTCAAAACAAATTTGATCTAAATTTGACTCCCTTCTTGCAGTGACTCAACCGATCACAAACAGGTTATCTATGTTTATAGTAAGTGTATCTGTGATATGACAGTGAGAAGTGAAATCAAGAGAACAGGTAGAAGCACAGACCATCTATGAGCTTTCTTAAAAATGGGCTGAGAAATATTAAGTCCTGTTCTCTGAAATTCTTGTAGTAGTTCTTCAGATACCCTTGTCAATGTTTCATCTGAAGGTTTCTTAAGACCAGCCTGAGCAATTACGCTTTCAGCATACTCCTTTGTTGAATGCAATACCCACCGCTCACTGCATGGCAAAGACACGTGATAGTAAATACATACAAGTATTATTATAATAATTACTGATCTCTTGAACTTAATCACACCATCATCCTCCATGATTACCTAGTTGTATCACGGTTAGGCTTGCTGCTGTCACAATAAGCCCAGCTTAAAATGTTGGAGTTTTTTATTGAGAAGCCTTTAAAAGGTATCTGAATTATAGATTAGCAACCAGTGTGACCCCATGTAAACCTCAAAACAAAAATAAGAACACAAAAAAAAAAAAAAAAAAGAAGGTGGGCAAACTTAAGTATATGGGATAAAGGCAGTACAGATCCATCAAATACAAGCAATGCATGCTACGAGAAGAAATAAAATTGTCTAGTACAGTAAAACCTCTTTAAATTAATATCCAATATCGGAATCACCTCTATATAGTCATAAAAAATTTTGGTCCCAACTTGGACTAGTTATAAATAAGAATAAACCTTGCATTGAAATAAGTTACTATTTTTTAAGTCCCATTCTAATGAACTTTACCTCCATATGATAATAATTATTTATATATTGCAAAAAGTATATGGTATCTTACATTAAAGTTCAAAATGACATAGAATATTTATGTAAAGTTGTTTGAGATAATAATTTATTCTTTAAGTTATTGAAACATCTACAAACTTGCGGGTATGTAATAACTCACTGGTATGGACATCTTCTTGTTGATACCAAAATATTTTTAACCATAACTCCGCTAAGTTATTACATCCTTAGGGCTATAAAATTAGTTTGGTCCCAACAATATGACTATAAAGAGGTTTTACTGTACTTTATGAAAAGCAACATATGTGATAACCACAGCTTCTTTAGAAGAAACATGGATTAACTATCTTACCGAAGACAGAGTTCCTGGAAATGCCAGCATCAGAGCAAAACAAGGGTGAACAGGAATATCTTGCAACTTATTTGCCAACTCTGGAGCAAAATTTAAATCTACATAGATCATACAGTAAGGATTTATTTATGAGTTTGCTATTCTTCAGCAACAATGTTACACCAATCAAAAAGAAGAATAGGAAAAATAAGAAAACAGGAGCTCCAGACAAAATCTTGTATTGCCTTTTCTATTGGACACATGATCACTGCATCATTTTCACAATGTCATAACTTGCAAATCAAGAAACCATTAGTATACAACAAGATACCAAACTAATTAATGACGTATTTAACAGTAGCTAACAAGAATTTTATATATTGTTAGAACTAGTAATGAATGATTTGACTGCCAAAAAAAGTGGAATTCTAATACTGTGAGCTATAAAATCTATTCTTCCTGTATGGTCTACTTGTAATAAAAACAGAACCTTCTTAAGTAGGAGTCATACACCATATTAAGAAACAAAAATACCATGTCTATAACTTGGCATCTAGATACATACATTGTTTATGTCAGATGGAAAGAGATATCCCATACTAATATGCAAGTGCAAGAGTTACATTTATGGCCTCATATGATGAAAATTTGTCAGTCATTAAAAATAATAATTATTAAAGAGGTCATTAGAAAAAGGCAACAGAGGCGCAACTCTAAGTGAAAAAGAGTAACTGATTAAGAAGATTGTAGGAACCTACTTACTTAGGCTAGGGATAGGCAAGAGTATCAATGGGGGTGGTTATTTTATTTAATTTCTGTTATTTTGTAGTATTTCCTCATTGTTACTTTTGGAGTATCCTTATTCTCAATTTTACCTGTTATAATAGGGCATATGCTTCCAATCAGTATTGTCATTATTATTCTATAATTGAGACATAATTCTGAATGATAGTAACATAGGCATCAAAGCCATAGTTCTACTCCCTTTAATTTTTTTATGATCCTCCTACTTTCCCACCCTACTTCTCCATCTTCTTATTCTTCTGTATCTCTTCCCCTTTCTTTATTACCTTCTCTTTTCTCTCTCTAGTGCCCTTTTTTTAGTACTGGATCTACTTATTATTAATAGAATATTAAATCGTAAACAAAATTCAAAGAACAAAATTAAGCATATCATGTAGTTAGGAGACAATAGCTAATTGCATTCTAAATTTCTATAAGAGCAATTCCTCTTTGAAGAATCTCCTCCTGGCTCGTGCATATATCTAAAAAAATAAAGATTCTAAAACCACTTCTTTAACTCAAATAACAATTTGTCAATGATTTTATGAAGACTCGCTTATTAGTAGCAATGAGAAGTGAGTGAAAACAGCCATATAGTAATAAAAAGGTAGATAAATCATCTAATATGAAATCTATTATGTGCAAAAAAGAAAACAATAAAATGGTCAAAAATACCAAGCAAAAGGCTAAAATGGAGGCTTAACATGCATAAATTGATTTTGTCAAAAAACACTTGACATATTCATTTGGTGTATGTAGATGTGGTGAGATGAAGGCTGTGGCATGCCATTTGCATTTGATTGTCAATCAAGACAAGAAGGTCAGTAATCAAGCCCACCAAAAAGGTAACAGAGAATTGTTAGAATATAAAATATAGACCAAAAATATTGAGAAGCTTCATAAAGCACCACACTAGATCATATATTGGTTATAAAATGAATATGGATTTCTACAACAGATTAATTCAACCAAAAATACTGAAGGGAAAAAGAAATCATACCTAGAGGTGGTGGTCTTCCTGTTACACTTGTAAACCTAGGGGAAGCTATGTTTTTATCTGATGCAATCACTCCATTAAATCGACCAAGATTTTGTCCATCCAAACCCATCACTGACCACAAATTTTTACCCTCTAGCCACTCAAGTTTCCCAATACTTGTTCCGAACTTACTTTCTACCCCTAAAGAGAAGACAATGCAAAACATTCATATTGATATTGAACCTTAAAGTAGGGATTACTCCAACAATGAAGTACTAAAATTTAGACATACCAGGCTCACGGCATAATGCTTTACATATAGAGTTCATGCCAGGGACACCCACATATCTCTTAGTCGTTCCTTCCTAAATGATATTGATATGTTCAGGAAAGCCATCTCCCAACAAAAGTGAGTAATATAGATGCATGGAAATAACATTTTTCCACGAAAATCGTATGCACTCTAGTCATATATTATCACTCTAGACCAAAGCATAAATAGTGGTTAAACCATATTAATTAAAGTTTGTCTTGAATTATATATATAATGATAATAATGATAATTATAGTATCAAAGAAAAAACCAAAAAATATGTATCAAAATCCAGTTAATATGGAAAAGCTGGGAAGCAATGTTAAAAGTAAGCAAAACCCATTGTAGCATAATATATATCCACAAGAAAATATCTATACAATTTGGCAAACAACTTAACCAAAAGACTCGACAAAAATTTGATGCTTATCAGAAAGCACAGCCCTTTTAACACTAGAGCAGGGAAAAGGAAAGAAATGTTCAGAGATTTTAGTCAGCAAGTGGCAAACCAGAAATTCAAAAAAAATTGTGCGAGCATTACCAAATGTGGCTGCCTGACAATTCACCATGAAAGATAAAAATCAAAAGTTGAAATTTACTTGCTCTATATCCATGAATTTGCTGGAGATAAAATCAAAGGACCCAAACTTGATCTTCCACTCAGCAACAAGCCCTCTTGATTCCCACTCATGAACAAGTCCCAGTACCTCATTGTTGGTAGCTGTGAAAAATGGAGCACCATGGTCGAAAAATAACTCCTCTCCACCTTCAGTAACTTCTCTGCATAAAGTTCAAAGCAACAAACAGAAAACAAAAAATTTCAACATTCTCAATCTTTCTAACTTCCACGCTTATTATTATTTATTTTTGTTCCAGATGAGCAAACATAGCAATATCCCAGATAGCCCATTTAGCTTAAATTCTTTTTTTTTTTTTTTTGGAAATTTAACAGGAAAAAAAAAAAAAAAAAAAAGAAGAAGAAAAAGAAAAACAAGAAAACCTTCTCTGAGACATGCGTCCACCAGGGCCTCTGGCGGAGTCGAACAAGGTGACGCTTACCCCATTTCTACCCAGAATCGATGCACATACTGCTCCTGAAACTGAACTTCTAAACAATTACCTCAATAATCTATACATATACCTATATTTACATTCTATATATATACAAACATAATATGATCTTACTTCCACTTCCCAACACGGCAACCTTGTTGGTGGACATGATGATATGACATATATTTCTGTCAGTGTGTTTGTTTGACGGGAAAGAAATCTGAGGACGGCTGTATTGTGTGCGAGTGAGTGTAAATTCATGGTTGATCCCATCTCATCCAATCCACTTTATCCGACTACTTTGGTATGCTTTAATGACCGAAATTTACCCTTTTTTAAAATTATTTTTAACTTTTATAATTGAATAAATTATTGTAATTTAAATATATAGATAAATAAATTTAATTAAAAAAAGGAGAAATTCTTTTTATGATTGAACTCTGTAGAATCTTATTTTTTATACATTGTTGATAAAATATTTAAAACTTTTAAATAAACTTTATACAGTTTTTTTAATGTCAAAATTATCCACATACATTTACATTTTGATCCATAAACGTGCCTCTCTCTTTCTTTGGCCAAGCCAAAGCTAAAACTACCGCACACGGCAAGTTGTACAAGGAGAAAAAGAAAAATTAGTTAAAAAAAAAAAAATGGCATTAAAAAACCAATCGCAAGCTACAAATTTGATTATCTGATCTGCAATGCCAAGTCCGGGTCCATTAGTTGCATCAACCCCATGCACTGTAGCATTGGGACACTTGCAACTATTTTATTTCATTAAGCTAACAACATTCTTGCACATCTGAAAAGAGGAAAAGAAAAAACGAAAAAAGCATTAAGTAACAATTTTCTTATTGTTTAACATCATAAATAATATATCTTGTGGGAATGCTGAATCATATGATTTTGAACAACTTTAAAGATATTTGATTTTATATTTTTGAATTTTTTTAAAATTGTTTAGTCAAGGATTTTTGAATATCTTTGAAAAATGTATCATAAAGGGTTGTTTAGTTGTAAACTTCAAAACAATTTTGAAAACGTTTAGTTCTGTATTTAATATTTTTAAAGTTGTTCGGTCATATATTTTTAAATATTTTTGAAGAAATTTGGTTCCACTCTATGAATCGAATTAATGAATGTATTAATAGTAATTTTATATGAGAATAAAAATATAAATCTATAATAGAATTATATAGAGTTTCTTTGATAGTGCAATTAAAACTTTTCTAAAAAATATCAGTTTAGATTCCTTATTATTTGTGACGACCATTATGGACCGGTGCAAGAGGCATTGACAGACTATCTAGTGTTCAATCTTACATCATCCCGGTGTGGTAAAAATGATAGTTCAAATGTAATAATAGTCACTTTCATAATGTTGAGGCTATTTCAAAACGATTGGTTTTAAGGTTCGAAAAAACTTTGCAGTTAAGAGTGCTCCAGCAGGAGGATAAGTGACCTCTTAGAAATCTTGAACAAAAAATCTCATACTAAATGCAGTAGCTAAATTAGAGATAATATCAACAAAGAGTTATAAGTTTATCAGTGGAGGCAAAGTATTACAAATGATATCAAAGACTGTACCTGATCGGAAGTGTGCTAGCAAGAACGCTAGGCTCCAAGGGAGTGTACTGTGACAACCAGTATGGGCGGATGCAAAAGGTATTGGTAGGCTACCTGACATCCAATCCCATATTGGCTAAATGTAGAATGAGGGATGATTCAAATGTAATGATAATTACTCTCATAACATCGAGGAATTTTCATGGTAGTTGGCTTCATAGTTTGAAAAAAATTTGAAGTTAAGCATGCTTGGTGACCTTTCTAGGAAGTCTTGAATAAAAAACTCCATCTTAAATGCAGTGAGCTAAATTGTGGACAAAATCAATAGAGAGTGATAAATCTGCCAATGGAGATGGGGTGTTATATTGTTTGATAATTTTATTAAATATTAAATAAAAAATGTTTGAATTATCAAATAATTTATCAAATAAATATAACATAAATGATGATTGGTACTTTAGGTTAACAGAAATTAAGGCTTATCGATATTGATAGAGTAATTTGGATTATAGATCACTTACTTTTTATTTTTCCTTAGGCTTTATTAGATAAGTATGGGATTTGTGCTGCATACTCCTTTTGTCTATTTTAAAGATATCAAATTCAACATTTAAAAAAAAAAAAAGTTTTGGCATGGTTACTCCTTGCACTTTTTTCCCTCCAACCTCTTTTTTTTTTTGGCACTTTACTCTCAACCTCATATTCTATTTGCATCGTTGGGATAACACTTATTTTCCATTTATCAACTATTGAAAAAGCACTTGCATGACACATGCTTGTTTCCTAAACCCTATTTCTTACTCACGTGCCATGCACATGGTCAAAATTGGATATATTGATCTTTCCTTTTAGCTTGTTTAATCACAAATGTCCTTAGATTAGGGATTAGGGAAATTAGCAAAAACTTTAGGGCAAACAATTTGAAAAACATCACCATTTGGTCAAGCATTTTGAGCTAGTTGATCGTTGATTTTGAAGAGTAAATCAGTGCAATTGGTCATTGATTTTGAAGATAGGGGATAAGGGTGGGCAAAATTTGGTTTGTTTTAATTTTGATCAAAAAGACCAACAAAACCAGCTAGTTAGTTAGGTTTATGGCACCTAATCGAACCAAACCGCTAGGGGTATGGAAACCAAACAATACCAAAAACCAATTGGTTCGATCAATTCTATTATGCATCGATTTGCTTAAGCCTATATTTGGGCCCATCGATTTGGGCCTGCCTTGTTACAAAAAATTTTAATGAAAAACTTTTTTGTACAAATTTTCATAGTTATTTTGGTATTGAATCCTAATGTTACAAATCCAGCATAAAAACAGAAAACTTATCTAATCAATAGGTTATACTTAATCAAAAAATGGAAGAAAAATAACAAGAATCATAATTCAAACTTTTTTGTAAAACTAATCCAAATAGTTAAAAACTAAAATTCCACACATCTAACACTTGTAGCAACATAGTTATCCACATAACCAACATACATCACCACCAACATTCACAGTTGAGTTATCACACACACACACACACAATTCTATTACCACCATTATCAACATACTTTACTAGCCATATATTACAAACTACACCATAAAATGAAAATAATAAATACAAGACAAATAATTACAAACCACCACATATTTAAAATGTAAAATGCCTAATTAAGTATTTAAAAAATAAAAACATTACAAGTCGTCAAACTTTAATTTAAGTCTTCAAATCTTCAAGAACTCTTACAAAGAGAGATAAAAGAGAGAAAAAAAAAGAAAAGAAGAAAGAAACAAAAGCAATATGTGAAATTGTGAATTTTTTAGTAAAGAAGGAAACATAAAAAGAGGGAAAGAACATAGAGAAACCTTTTTCGTCAGGGTTTCAAGTTCATCTCTTTGCCTCTTAAGTTTTCAATTCTCCACCACAAATTTTGAACACAACAAAATAACATAATGCAAAATAATAGTAATATGACAATGAAACCAACATTTATATCCAATCAATTTACCTTATATCTCCACTGCATAATCAATCAACTTTGCTAACAGTTCTATTGCTTGGCATACTCTGTAAATGATAAGAAACATTATAATTAACAAATAACTACTAAGTAATCTGATTTACTTATTACATCTCTACATCCAACTTATCATAGTACTTTACATCTTCTAAGAAGAATCTGTCAACTTGTTGAGAAGCTTTAAGCCAATTTTTTTTAATATATCAAAAGCCTCCATTATCTTAGCTATCAAGGAACTCCTAAAAAGGTCAAGTATCTGTCCTCCTATACTAAAAGCACTCTTCAAAGCCACTGTAGACACTTGAATTGCATACACATCCTTTGCAAGGCTTTCCAAGATAGAGTATTTCTCACCATTTACCCTCCACCAATTTAAAATGTCAAAATCCTTATTCAATCTAGATTCGTAAAGGTCCATTACATATATGTCCACATCATTTTTTACTTCAATGCATTTCTTTTATTCTCTCTTTCTCAAACAGGCAAGCCAAACTTGATAAGCACAGTTAGATTATTCTACCCACATAAATCATTAAACATAAGTCATAGTAGGCTTGCATATTAGTTTATAACATAAAACAATACCTTATGCTTGAAACATGATGATATAGACAATATTTATATAGCTTATAACATATATTTCATATGAGAAATTCATATCAATAATACTTAATAGGATGTATAAACACAGAGCACATGAAACATTAAGTTTATTAGGTGTAAACACTCACTTAACTTAAATTAATCATAGTATAGTGCATGTGACTTGTATACTTAGATGTAGAGCACCATGGTCATCCATAACCAACTTTGACATGATACTAAAACTTTGTGTCTTATGCTTAGTTCAATTTTAGTGACACAATTCACTATTATTCATATAAATTTCATATACAAAATTTATAAATAAAATCATTAGGTAAAACTTAACATTGTTGAAAGGAACGTCACAAGATTAAAGTAAACATAGTTAAGGTTCTGTACAAAAATATTCAGATCTAACTAAGTACAAAAACATAGTCAATTATGCTTTAGAAGAACAAAACATAATTTGGAAAATATGTTTCTGCATACAATATGTGGCAATTAAACATCAATTAATTTCAAAATAGACTTGATAATTTGTCACAAACTAATAGAGATATCAAAGAAGTAACAAGCAAAATTTCAGGAATTTAGGAGTTTATTTGTTCCAATAAAAATAATAAACAAAATCGGCTTTTGACCCCGTTATAAATTTTCTAGTGGATTCACCCAAATTATAAAATATAAGTCCAAAAGATTTGAAATAAATTTCTAAATTTTCCTTAGAATATTTAGATTATGTAGTGAAAATTCCAGATAAAAATTAAATGTATATACATATCAAAGAGATCATTAAATATCAGTAGTTCAATTAAAAAACAATGTTTTTCTAATTTTCCAGAAAGTAAGACAAATTTCAAAAATTATAAATAATTTTATAGAAATTCAAATTCAGTGATTCCTAACTTAAAAGAAAGGTTTTTCAATCTACTTTCAAAAAATAATATAGCCGAAGGTCAAATAGCAAGTTGACTAAATTGAAATCTAAGTCTACAAACTTGGTATATATTTGTTGATAGTGCAGAAAGATCATTTTAGAAAATTCATAACTAAATATAGAAAAATTGTTTGGTAGTGGTTCAATTGGAAAACATTCATTGATAAGTCTAGTTTCTAGCTTAAATGTAGTTTTGAGAAACATTTCGATTAAGGGTTGAAAAAAGCGTTGTAATTGGTTTTGTTCAAGTGAGATATAAAACTCTTTTTCGACTTAAATTTTAAAACCATATTTGAAAAGAATCAAACAAAGAAAAATGTCATAAATAACACATAGAGATCATCATATATCAATTTACATGTTCATATGAATCATATTACAATATAAGTACATATACTAACCAGACAATAATTCTAAATCGATACATCACATAAAAACAAGGTCATAAACATAATAACATATTCTAATATCCTCCATGGCAAAGAAAATTATCTTGATTTTGCTCAGTAATCAAAAATTCCTTCCTATTTTTGATTCCGAACTAAAAGAAACAAATCAGAGAAACCAAAAGCAAAAATAAACTTAATTTCTATACTAGATTAGTTTCTATACTAGATTAAAATATTTAGAACCACGTTAAGAGAAGATTTTACCTTGGTCTTTCAAAAGCCTTCAAGCTTCTCTAACCTTCACTTAAAAGCCCTAGAGAAACTATTCTTATTTTCTTTGTTATCTCTTCTATGAAGTCTCTCTCTTTGCTTCTTCTAATTATATCTTGATAATAAGAAAGAACACTATCGTAAACCTTAAATACTCCTTAAGGTTTCTAGAAAGTTAAGTCAATTAATATTAGAAAAAAAAAATAAATAATAGATATCCCTTCTTTATTATCTTATCCTAATTAAATAAATGAAAGCTTAAAACAAAAATCCTTTTCCATCTAAAATTCATCCACCCTAATACCCACATACCCATGGATCCTTGAAAACCAAACTCCACTCCAATACCTGTTTAAATTGGGTGGACCCATCAGCACAAACATACACTTACTAAAACCTTCATAACTTTCTCTAGAAAACTAAAAAAATTGATCCATAAAATTCTTTGGAAACCTGACTTTTTACGGGCTTTTTCATCCATAACTTATGAATTCTATAATTCCTTCTGTAGCCTTCTAGAGAAGATTATGAATTTGACCTATTTGTATGGGTTTAACCTTACATTACTCTTAGTACTTACTTGGCAGTCAAGTCATCAATCTATCTATCATAGTGAGTCACTTGGTACTCCTTTGCACCTTAAAAAGCCTAATTTCTATACCCAAAGAAATATTTAACAAATAATGAATTCAAAAATAAAATAACCATTATATCCCTACTATATGTCGAATAGATGAAAGCATACCATCTTTTCACACAATGACACATGAAAACCCTAATTTAGTAATTAGTACTAAATAAATTTGAAACATTAAATGATTTTTATTTTAAAACCTACAAGGATGGTGGGTCTTAATTTGTATCCAACTTTTATCCATTGATGTCTCCCTATTAGCATTTGAACTAAAGGTGCTAGTTTGTATTTGTGTATCGAGTTGGTGTCAACCCATTTAATAATCATATAAAAAATGCTTAACGCAAACACGACACGTTTATTAACATGTCAAGTGTGTAAAACACTATGGTTAATCAAAGGTAAAGATTAATAGTTAATCTATTTTCTGAATACACCCCACATGGAATAAGTGTTAAAGAGGATTTTTAGGCTTGAACCTAAGATAACTTAATCATTAATTTTAGGGCTTGTTTAGGACCTTTTATTCATGGATAAAAAACTACCCACAACAATGCCAATCTTCTTACTTAGTGATACGAACCTAGGACGACCTGCTCCTAAACCCGTATTATATTAGCCCAGATCTCAATTAAGTTCAAGTTCTAATGGAATGGACCTCAACCCCTAACCAACCTGTGGTTAGAAACCTTGGTATAATGTAGACGCCACAATAGGGGATGGAAAACCTATTGATAAGTCAAGCTAAAACAACCAATTCTCTAATGGTGTTTTAGGTGTTCTTAAAGAACAAAGAGATAATTAATCTCACAAGTATTTTCTTAATCAAATCAAAGTTGTATTCATCTTGAAAAATAAGCCTTTAAATAGGCTACAAAGCCACGAAATAAAACCCTAGAACATAAAGAAAACCAGCCATCACACATAAAGAAACCTAGTTGGCCGAAACTATACTTCCTTTCCTAATCTAAGTTTAATTAATTAATTCCTTTATATTAAATTAGGAATTAATTAATTTACAATGGAAAGAATAAAATAAAAACCTTCCTAAAGTTATTTGTCCAGAAAATAAATAAATAAAAGCCAAAAAGTAATGGTAGTTTCCTAAAACAAAAAGTAAAAACAAATTAGGAAACTAAAAATGCTAGCCTTTTTGATCAAGTTGACTTTGATCAATCTTTGACCTCTTTGAGCTTCAAATCAGCTTCTAGATGCTTTTTAGGATGCCAAATAAGCTGAATATGAAGTCCCACACGTTGCCCATGCTTGGAAAAATAAGAAAAGGCTAATACAGTAAAATACAGTAAAGCCAGCAAGCAATACAGCAAATTCGGCCAAATTGTTGATGCTGTCCGTACAAGCCCTTTTTGATTGCATTTGAGGCTGCTTTAACTTGATTTCATGACCTCTTAGGCATATGTATTGAACCCATAAAGCATTGGAACCATTTCATGCTTCCTGGACTCCAAAAATGTACCAAAACCGTCACCCGGGTCCGTATCGGCTTCCACCACTTGGATGCTTCGAATAGGCTTTGTATCTTCAAGTATGGACAAGCTCTGTTGAGATTGATTACCCTCTATATAAATACTCCCAGGTTTCCCTTAAATATCTTAATTTGAGCTCTTGTGATTGGCCTAGTCTTCATCCGTGTCGAGTTAGCACCCCAGCGGGTTATCGGTTGAGCGGGCTCGGGCGAAATCACATCATTCCCCTCCTCTTGAAAAGGATTTGTCCTCAAATCAAGATCATCACCTGCAGCAAAAGGAGTTAAATCAGAAACATTAAATGCAGCACTCATGTTATACTCACCCGGTAAATCAAGCTTGTAGGCATTCTTGTTATTTGGCTCCAAAACTTGAAAAAGTCCATCCATAGGCAGCATGAGCTTTGACTTTCTTTGTTTAGGAAACCCTTCCTTTCGTAAGTGCAACCAAACCAATTCTCCTGGATCAAACATTATTACAACAAAATCTAGAAATACATCCTCATTATGGTAAAAATTACACTTTTTAAAGTTAGCAAACAATATTTCCCAAATTTTCAAATTGCCACTAAGTAAAGCTCTCAACAATGCAGATAAAGTTCTATGCAATAAAGACATCTTTAAATAAGTATCTTTAAAATTCATGGTCAGCAATGATTTTTTATTCATAATTACTTTATTAACATCACCAAAGCTAAGATAAAAATTTATATTTTTCCTTTCTTGTCTTCCTTTTCCTTTCTCACTCACGGCCATCTCACCTTCCTCACTCTCGGTTTTTGCACCAAATTTTTCACTCTTGGTTTTATTAAAATTTTTCCACACAACCTGAGTATTAGAAAACTTACCTTGGATAGCAAGCTCACATTTTCCCTCTTGATTGGATGGTAGTCCACTTGGAATTTCATTTGGGAAGACATCTCCAAATTCCTTCAAAAGAGAAATCATTGAACTTGGCAATTCAAGTTCTTCAAAGTTAGTTTGATCATTAAGATAATTTTCTTTATAAATCATGACCAGCAAAGGTTTCTTACACTCAATAACCTTATTAATATCCCCTAAACTCAAATAAAAGTTGCTACTTAACCTTTCTTTTCTTTCTTTTTCTTTTTTCCCCTTGGATTGGCGCAAACCTTCGGATTTCTCTTCCTTCTCCAAGCTCTCGGGTTTACCACTTTCTTTCCCCTCTCTTTCGGCTTTTCCTTGATCTTTCCACTCAATATGGGTCTTAGAAACCTTACCTTGATCAGCAACCTCATTCTTACCTTCTTGAAAGGATGGTGAAGCCGTTGGTGCCATACTTGCTTTTTCCTTGAGCTTTTCGGCTTCTCTCCTTTGTTGCATTTGTAATTGGTCTTTGTAAACCTCTTTAGGAGATAATGGTTCTAGCTTGACCTTCTTCCCTTTGAACCTGAAAACAATACTATTTTCTCGACCAAAATGAGTAGCATCTTTATCAAGTTTCCATGGCCTACCTAATAGTATATGTCCAACAATCATGGGTACAATATCACATAAAACTACATCCTCATATCTACCTATATTAAATTTGACTTTGGCTTGTTTATTTACTTTTATTTCACCACTATCATTAAGCCATTGTAATCTATAAGGTTCTGGATGTTTAATAGTTATTAAGCCTAATTTATCAACTACAATGTTACTAATTACATTTGTACAACTTCCACTATCAATAATCATACTACAAATCTTACCTTGAATTTCACGTCGGGTGTGGAAGATGTTCTCTCTTTGAATTTTATCCTCATCTTTGTATGCAGCAAGTACTCTCCTAGAAAGCAAGTTTAATTCAGCATTGGATGCTTGCAAGGTTTTGGGTTCATCCTCCAAGTCCTCCTCCTCCTGCTTGGCTTCATCCTCACTTTCTTCACTTTTCGATTCTAGCTCGTCATTGCCCTTTAACACCATGATTCTTCTATTCGGGCATTGGCTAGCAATGTGTCCTCCTCCCTGGCACTTAAAACACACAACATCATGAGTTCTAGAAGGTTTAGTATCTAATTTTACCTCATTCTTTGGTGCTTGGACAGATTTGGTTCTAGTCTCCTTCCTTGGCCAGTTTGAACTTTCTTCTTTGACTTTCGGCTTTAGCTTGCTTTCATAGATGGGATTGTTCCTCCAGCCACTTGAATTGGACCTTCCACTATTGGAAACACCTCCAAACCATGATCTTACACCCCTCCTCTTTAATTGGTGCTCAAGCTTAATGGCAACATGCAACATCTCCTCCAACTCCAAGTATTGTTGCAAATTTAGTTGGTTGGCTATCTCACGATTCAAACCACCAATAAATCTTGCCATGGTTGCTTCTCTATCCTCATTCATGTTTAACCTCATCATAAGCATCTCTATTTCCTTGTAGTAATCCTCCACGGACATACTTCCTTGAGATAGGGATTGAAGCCTTTGATGCAGCAACCTATGATAATGTGATGGCACGAACCGTTTCCTCATAGCTCCCTTCATTTGGCGCCATGTAGTGATCAAGTCATCACCAACTCTCCTTCGGGTGTTTTGCTCATTGGTCCACCATTGGAGTGCATAATGGCCAAACTCCATTGCTGCCAATTTCACCGTCTTAGCCTCCGAATAATTATGGCGGTCAAATATCATCTCCATCTTTTTTCCCACTCCAAATATGCTTTGGGATCATTTTTACCCATAAAAGGTGGGATGTTAACCTTGATATTTCCCAAATCATCATCTGTATCTTCCCTCCTATATCTTCCATGGCCAGCTCTATCTTGGACAGCAAAAGTTTCATCCATACCATCCTCAAAGTCTCCACCGAATGGCTCCTCATCAAATTCCTCTCTCGGTCTCTCGCGACCTCCTCGTCCTTGGCCTCGTCCTCCATGGAATTCTTGCCTATTTCTTGTGTTTAGAATTCCTTGGGAAACTTCTAGCCTTCCCATCCTTTGATTCACATGCTCAACTTGAGCACTAACCCGCTGTATTGACTCTAAAACAGCTTTTACGTCCACTTGGTCTCCGCTCCCGGTAGCTCGGGCATCGCCATGGAATGCTACGGACTCCTCCTCATTGATCCTCAAAGGTGGATCTCCTCTTCTCATTCTTGATTCTGTCATGTTAGTATAATAATGCAATAAAAATAAAATAGGACTTTACCAATTTCACTCCCTTATGTGTTTCACTCAAATAAGGACTCGACACTCGTGTTTGCACACTTGTTTTGGCTTTTTACCCTCTTTTAAGCTCACACACTCTTGCCTTTTTCCACTCAATGAGTTATCTCAAAGTTCTAATTAAAACACCTACAAAACATCAATTAGATCACTAGTATGTTTTAATTAAACTTATCAACAAAACAGTAGCAAAAAGTAGGCAATACCGAAAGAATCCAACAAATCCTAAGTTTTCGGCTTTCTAGACAAGAAAACACAAAATAATGGGAAAACGTTGGAATTTTTGAAAACTGCACCAGATGGTAGTAGATTATGAGTTCAAGAATAAAATTCCTGAAAAAGAAATTCAACTACGAACAAGAAGCAAATTGAACAAAAATATAGAATAGTTGTTGGTTGTTGTTCTTTGTAATTCAAGATTCTGTATCAATTCCTTTAACTAATTTTAATCCAAATAATTTAAGCACCCAAAATCCAAATATCCAGTAGCAAAAATAATTCTCCAGCAACTCAAATATTGAATAAATAAGCAAAAAACCAGCAGCTTCAACAAATTTCCAACAAACAAATCAAACTCCAACAAACCGAAATATTTTTCTTTTTTTTTATTTTTTTTATTCGGCTTTACCTCTTCTTCTTTTTTCACTCACAGAACATAAACAACTGCAGTAACAAGAATAATTACCAAAATTGCAATTCCAACTCCAAAACAATCACCAAACCTGTGACCTCCAAATAAACACAAATGTACAGTTTTTTTTTTTTTTTAAATGTTGCCGCAAACTTCTTCTTTTTTTCTTTTTTTTGTTTTGAATATATGAATGCAAATATTTAAGACTAAAGCAGCAAAGAAAAATCAACAAAAACCAAAATCAACAAGAACAATGATGAAAAACAACCAACAAACTAGGAAACAAAAATACGGTAAAACTAGGAAATCCTAATTCAACTAGGAATGAAATTTTTTTTTTTTTTAAAGATGCAGAACGTGTATAGGATGGATGCAACCTTAACCTAATGCTAAAGTTGCAGAATAACACAAAAACAAATAAAGCAAATAAAGATAGATTCAAACTTGAACAAAATTTAGCTCTGATACCAAATGATACGAACCTAGGACGACCTGCTCCTAAACCCGTATTATATTAGCCCGGATCTCAATTACGTTCAAGTTCTAATGGAATGGACCTCAACCCCTAACCAACCTGTGGTTAGAAACCTTGGTATAATGTAGACGCCACAATAGGGGATGGAAAACCTATTGATAAGTCAAGCTAAAACAACCAATTCTCTAATGGTGTTTTAGGTGTTCTCAAAGAACAAAGAGATAATTAATCTCATAAGTATTTTCTTAATCAAATCAAAGTTGTATTCATCTTGAAAAATAAGCCTTTAAATAGGCTACAAACCCACAAAATAAAACCCTAGAACATAAAGAAAACCAGCCATCACACATAAAGAAACCTAGTTGGCCGAAACTATACTTTCTTTCCTAATCTAAGTTTAATTAATTAATTCCTTTATATTAAATTAGGAATTAATTAATTTACAATGGAAGGAATAAAATAAAAACCTTCCTAAAGTTATTTGTCCAGAAAATAAATAAATAAAAGCCAAAAAGTAATGGTAGTTTCCTAAAACAAAAAGTAAAAACAAATTAGGAAACTAAAAATGCTAGCCTTTTTGATCAAGTTGACTTTGATCAATCTTTGACCTCTTTGAGCTTCAAATCAGCTTCTAGATGCTTTTTAGGATGCCAAATAAGCTGAATATGAAGTCCCACACGTTGCCCACGCTTGGAAAAATAAGAAAAGGCTAATACAGTAAAATACAGTAAAGCCAGCAAGCAATACAGCAAATTCGGCCAAATTGTTGATGCTGTCCGTACAAGCCCTTTTTGATTGTATTTAAGGCTGCTTTAACTTGATTTCATGACCTCTTAGGCATATGTATTGAACCCATAAAGCATTGGAACCATTTCATGCTTCCTGGACTTCAAAAATGTACCAAAACCGTCACCCGGGTCCGTATCGGCTTCCACCACTTGGATGCTTCGAATAGGCTTTGTATTTTTAAGTATGGACAAGCTCTGTTGAGATTGATTACCCTCTGTATAAATACTCCCAGGTTTCCCTTAAATCTCTTAATTTGAGCTCTTGTGATTGGCCTAGTCTTCATCCGTGTCGAGTTAGCACCCCAGCGGGTTATCGGTTGAGCGGGCTCGGGCGGAATCACATCACTTAGGATGTATTTGGTACAATGTATTATGAGGTATTAGGGTGGATTGTATTACATAATACCATATTTGACGGTGAAGACACACAAAGGGTATTGTATTACCTAATACTCTTCCGTGTTTTTTACGTGGTTGATGGTGTATTACCTAATACGCCTCTTTTTTCTTGTATTACTTAATACAATGACCCATCTGTGCCGCCTCTCCCTGCTTTTCCTTCCCACTGGTCTCTTTCTCTATAAGTCTTCTCCAATTCTTTCCTATTTTTTTTTCTTTGTATTATTTGTTTTTGTCACATCTCATCTATTTGCAATCTGTCTTCACCAATTTCACCCAATTTTTTTTTTGTCTTCAATAAACCATCTGGTTGATGGTCTTTGTATTATTTTTTTTCTCACTCTCATCTTAAATTTTTTCCTTCTTTTTATCCGTCAATTACAAGGAAAAAGTAGAGCTAGGCCCGATCTATCTTCTCCCAACCTCTACATGTTGATTGCAAGTAAGTATTCTCAATTTTTCTTTCTTTCTTCATGGCCAACTGCTGATTTGTGTGTGTTTTTTGCTTATTTTTATTTTTATGCTTGTATGTTTATTTTCTTTTCATGGCTAATTGGGTTGCAATCAATTTTTTTTTTCTTTCATAACTATGAAAATTAAGCTTCTAATATAAAAATTTAGTAGTTTCTCAGATAAATACTAGGAAAAGAGGCAAAGGCTGCAACGCAACTATGTTGCTTCTTGCATACAATATAATTTGATGCCAACAAAAGTGGTTTTATTATGGAATTTTTTAATATTACTCCCTCTCCCCCCCCTCTCTCTCTCTCTCTCTCTCTCTCTCTTTCTCTGTATGTCTTATCATCTCAAATCGATTTTGCTAGGCATAATGACCAAGATTAATGATATATCCTAATTTGAAATGTTCAAATTTCAATTTGGAATTATTGTTAAACAAATTTGTGGCTTTTACTAGTATATATATTTGAAATGAGAGAATTTACGTACCTAAAAAAAGAAAAGAAAATAGAAATCCTGAAAAGTGAGAGTAACTATGAGAAAGAGAGCATTGCTTACATTATTGTTTAAGTTATATTTTATTGTTTCCTTTTGTCTTTGGTATTTGTTGGGAAGAAGAAAACCATGTAATGTAAGAGTAATAGCAAATTTTTAACATTGCATGCCAATTGTTTGATAAATTATCTATGACAATTCCATGTTCTGCCGAGTGATGTTCTGCCATGTGTGAGAGTGAATTCTGTTTAATTGGCCTTTTGTCGTGTGTGTTTGTGTGTGTGTGTGTGTGTGAAAGAAAGAGAGAGAGAGAAAGAGAGAGAGAGAGAGAGAGAGAGAGAGAGAGAGAGTGAATTCTGCCTTCTGTGTGTGTGTATGTGAGAGAGAGAGTGTGAATTTTATCGTGTGTGTGTGTGTGAGAGAGAGAGAGAGAGAGAAAGAGAGTGAATTTTGCTGTGAGAGAGAGAGAGAGAGAGAGAGAAAGAGAGTTAATTTATCGTGTATGTGTTTGAGAGAAAGAAAGTGAGTTTTGCCATGTGTGTGTGTGTGAATTGGCCCAAAGAGAGGGTGAATTGGGCTGTGTGTGTGTGAGAGAGAGAGAGAAAGAGGGAGAGTGAATGGGGTTGTGTGTGTGTGTGAGGGAGAATGAATGGGGCTGCGTGTGAACTGAGCCAAAGACAGAGTGAATTGGGCCAAAAAGAGAATAAATGGGGCCTTTTCCCCCCATGTGTGTGTGTGTTTATATGATTTATGATTTACTTTAAATATGATTTGCTTTAGTTTTGTCCTTTAGTTGAGAAGAAATAAATAATATTGATTTATATATGATTTATTTTAGTTTTGCCCTTTAGTTGAGAAAAAATAAATAATATTGATTTGTATATGATTTACTTTAGTTTTATCCTTTAGTTTAGAAGAAATATATAATATTGATTTACTTTTATTTTTCTTATGGATAGATATAGATAAAAAAAAAAGTATTTGCATTTCTAATTATAAGAGTGTGGCATGATGGATTTAATGTTGACAATGATGTTGCAGATACTAAAGAGAAGACAAAGGTGTTATAACAATCACATGCTTAGAGATCGAAGCCTTGCTAGGCATCAGATGAGATTGAATTATTTGGATAGTATAATAGGCAGTAATGATTTGGAATGTATAAATCAACTTTGAATAGATAGAAGAATTTTTGAAATATTATGTGAGCTACTTCATATTGATGGAAGGATAAAAAGAGATGGTATAGTATCCTAAAGGAGCAAGTGTATATGTTCTTACATATACTTCCTCACCATATGAAGAATCGTACAATTGGCAATAGATTTAAGAGATTGGGAGAAATAATTAGTAGGTATTTCAATTCTATATTACATGGTGCATTACGGTTGCAAAGTAAATTACTTTATGTTCCAAAACCAATTCCTGAAAATTGTATCAATGATAGATGGAGATGGTTTAAGGAAAGCTAATAAAAGTGTAGAAATTTTTTAACGTATTTGCACTATGTTGTTTATATACTAATTATTTATAATTTACATAGAATTGTTTGGGTGCATTGGATGGAACTTATATTAAGGTTTGTGTGTCCGAACATGATAAACCAAGTTACCGAACCAAAAAGGGAGAAATTACAACAAATGTTTTAGGGGTTTGTTCATATGACACGAAGTTTATCTTTGTTTTACTAGGGTGGAAAGGTTCTACTTCTGATTCTAGAGTACTTCGAGATGCAATAATTAGGCCAAATGGGTTAAGAGTCCCCACAGGTATATAAAAATTTATATAATTCCTTGTTGATGGTGGGTACACAAATGGGGAGGGGTTTGTTGCATCTTATAAAGGAACTTGATATCATTTATTAGAATGGAAAAATGGTGGCCAACCTACTAATCCTGTGGAGTACTTTAATATGAAACATACTTAAACAAAGAATGTTATAGAAAGATGTTTTGGATTGCTTAAGATGCGATGAGGCATTTTAAGGAGTCCAACATTTTGCCTTATCAAAACTCAATGTCGAATAATTACTGCATATTGCTTATTACATAACCTTATTAGAGGTGAAATATCTACCTATCCAATGGAAAATGAAGCAAATATGAATGGTAGAAATTTTAAAAATGAAGAAAGCAAGGGATTAGGCACAATTGATACAGTTGAATCTTCAAATGAATGGTCAACTTATAGGGATAACTTAGCAAGTCAAATGTATGAAGAGTGAAGAGGGAATAGGCACCATTAACTTGTATTTCAATGTTTGACATCTAGTGATGGAAGATTTATTTTGGTATTTTAACATTATGCATATTTTTTCTATTATTGTATATTGGCATAATTGAGGTTTATACTTGTTTGTTTGGTTATCTATAATTTGTTTTAAATGTATTTAAAATTATTAATATGCATATATATATATAGAGGAATGATGGGACAAAGTAGTCAATCAAAATCAAGATGGTCATGGAGTAAGGCTGAAAAAGATGTTTTACTATCTATACTTGAAAATGTAGTAGCATTTGGATTTCGATGTGATAATGGATCTTTCAAACCTGGAACAATGATCCGTATTGAGAAGGCTTTGGAAGCATGATTTCCTAATTCGGGGATAAACGCTAATCTTCATATAGATTTAACATTGAGACATTGGAAAAAAATAATATGGAATTGTTTTTGACATACTTAATACAAGTGGATTTGCATGGACTGATATGCTCAAATGTGTTGAGGTGGATAGTGATGAGGAATGAGATAATTATGTTCAGGTTTAACTTAAGGCTATAGATAAATTTATTTGATATAATATTTAGAGTATAACAATATAAATTAATTTTAGTTTGTGTTGTAGCATAACAAGAATGATGAAAGATGGAGAGGAAAACATTTCCCTACATTTGATAGATTGACCAATATCTTTGGAAAAGATAGAGCAACTAGAAGAGCAGCTGAAAACCCCATTGATATGGTTGAAGAGGCAAATAAAGAAGATGATAAAATAAATGCTATTTACATGGAAGAGAGATCTCCAACTTCAGTGCAAAATAGATCAATTGCTACTTCAACCCATAAAAGGAAAAAAAGAGCATATTCTAATAATGCAGATAAAGTTCTATTGGCTTCATTTAAGTAAATGTTTGACAAATCCATTGACCAATTGAAGGTGGTAGCAGATACCCTCGTGAAAGGTCATGAAGATCTATCTGATGTTTCTAATGAATTAAAAAAAACATGAGACTATCTGTTGAGGATCAACTGGATATGTTTAGTGTTATAGTTCAGAAACCTCATTATCTTACTATGTTTAGGTCCATTCATGGTCTAGTTAGGGAGATGTTTGTGAGTAGGTTACGTAGCCAATTGAGATGAGGCTCGTCAAGCATGGATGACTAACTTTGTTGTATTGCTTTGTGGTTGCATTCTATGAACTTTATTTAGTTGTAGTTTAGATTGTGTGAACCTCATTTGTTAGAGTGTTTTGTGTTTGGTATGAACTATGATATGTTTGAAAAATTATATAGAATATTATTATGTTGTGTTGTTATAACTATACATATATATTAAATTGTAATGTATAATTTTATTCTTTATATATTTATAGATTGCATATGGCTTATGCAATTGTTTATGTTTTTTTAAAGGTTGAAGGATAGGAATTTATCACTCATAGCCTGAATATCAAGAGCAAATTAATGGATTCAAAGGAAACATATATAAATCATATTCTTCACTTGAAGAAGCTTAGGAGGAGTATATATTATACCTTGAACATTAAATAAAGACTCCTTCAAATATGCATTAAATGAGAATGATCAGTCTCACCCAATTTATGAAAATATTTATAATGGATGGAGAATCTTTCTTATTGGGTGCAGTGTAGGAGTAATAGTCATGAGCATAGTTACAAAAATATTAAACTAATGATATATTGTTTGATATGTAATATATATTGGAGATATTAGTTATTAGATATGAGGAAAGACTTTTGTTTTTATTTAATTGCCAATTTAGTAATTTTTAATTTTTTTTAAAGATTTATTTTATTTTTTTCTAAAATGGAAATAATATGGAAAGAAGAATATAAGATATTTTTATAATGTTTATTTTTTTAATGGCAATAATTTAACAAATAAAAAATAATACAATACAATAAAATGTTGTACCAAATAATATATTTTATATAATCCAGCACCAAACACAATATAAGTATACTATAATACATTCTAATACAATCCAATACAATACAACTCATACCAATACAATTCTGTACAATCCAATACTGTATATTAAACGTACCCTTAGTGTGTTATACTAAATATGATAATTTATACCCGTGGTATTCCTTTTTATAGGCTAGAAGTAGCACACTTACACAAGACACATTATGAGTATGTAGACAAGTCAAAAGGACAAGTGTTAGGCATGTAGACATAGTATCTTCACAAGTATGGCACGTGACTATATTACAGTCACTTATTAAGGACATGTGATACTTTACTGACACAACAAATGGTCACATGGTAAGTAAGTTGCCAAAACAAGGATATGTTGACACTTTTATAGATATTATAATTCCTTTTCAAATGCTTGTGCTTGTAGAATATATAACTTTTAGACTCTAAATCTTTGCCTTTACAAGCTAAGGGATCCTCCATTTTATAAGCTAGAGCTAGCATACTTATATAAGACACATCACAAGCATGTAGTTATGTCAAAAGGACATGTGTCAGGCATGTAGACATGTGAGCTTGATAAGTATGCCACGTGGTTATTTTACAGACACTTATAAAGGATATCTGATACTTTATTGACACATCATATGGACACATGACAAGTAAATTGCCAGAACAATAACACATGGACATTTTTATAGATATTATGATTCCTTTTCACATGCTGGTGCATGTAGAACATAGAACTTTTACAGACTCTAAAGCTTTGCCTTTGTAATCAATGGGTTCCATCCTTTTATGAGCTAGAGCTAGCACACTTACATAAGATATGTTACAAGCATGTAGATACGTGAAACTGACAAGCATCAGGCATGTAGACAAATCATCTTGAATAAGATACGTTACAAGTATGTAGATACATCAAAATGACAAGCGTCAGGCATGTAGACAAATCATCTTGATAAATAGGATACATGGTTATCTTACAAACACTTGTTAATAACATGTGATACTTTATTGATACATCATACGGACACATGGCAAGTAAATTCCTAGAATAAGGACACATGGACATTTTTATAGACATTATCTTTTATATGTTGGTAGAAACATCATTGAAAAAAGATACTATGTGAAGAAATAGTCATAGTCATACATGGAGACATCATTTTGCCCAACTTAGTCCCAACCATCATTTAGGAAATAGTCATAGTCATACATGGAGACATTAGAATGACACTTTCTGAATCTTAGCATCTAGGTACTAGGCTGCTTTATCATTATTTGGTGAATCTCGTGGAGTAAATATTTCTTACTTAAGTGGAGGTTTGTCGTACAAGGGGTCAATATCTTCTGAAGGGTTATGAAGGCTTTAAATTCATCCTCAGAAATACCAAAATGACTTCGACGTGGATGGTGGTTGAATATAGGGATAATTATTGGAGATAGTATATTTCCTCATATTTTATTAAGCTTAATTATTACAATAATGGGTTGCTTTATGTCGAGCCTTGTGGTTAGGATTAGCTTTGCCATCTAAGGGTTTCTATATACTAATTTTTATCTTTTTGCATTTTAATTTTGTCACTTTACTGCTTTCTATAATACCATGTTGAAGCATCAAATTCTTGAATTCCTGCTAGGGATATTGACAGCCAAGCACCCCAAACTTTATCGAGATTGACACATTGCACCATAAATTTTTTCTTGGCATTTTGCATCCCAAACTTCTTTTTGCTTGCATCGTTAGTTTTTCTATTAAAAATGTATAACAAAATGATCAAGTGCCTCACAGGTGTTCATCAAACGAGGGTAGATCAAGTAATTTTACAACTTTTAGGCTCTGTTTGGAACTTAAAAAATGTGGAGGAAAAAATTTGAAGGGAGCAAAAGGAGGAAAAGAAAGCTTTGATCCATTGCTAAAATAGAGTTTTGCTTTCCTAAAATATCAGTTACAGAGAGAGGAGATAGATAGAGAGAGTTACAGAGAAAGAGAGAATACACAAAAAAAGAAAAGAACAAAGAATAGAGACAGGGAAAGAGGAGAGACAGATAGAGAGATTTATAGAGAAAGAGAAAGTACGTAAAAAAAAGAGGACAGAGAAAGAGAAGAGAGAGAGAGAGAGTTACAGAGAAAGAGAGAGTACACCAACAAAAAAGAAAGAGAGAGAGTTACAGAGAAAGAGAGAGTACACCAAAAAAAGAAAAGAGGATAGAGACAAAGAAAGAGGAGAGAGAGAGAGAGAGAGAACTTCATTCCTTCGTAGCTTTGAGATTGTTGGTGTTATTGAGAGCGGTGGTTTGAAAGAAGAAGAAGAAAAAGAAAAAGAAGGGGTTTTAGGTTTAAAAGACCAACTAGGAATGAAAAAGGTGAGGAATGAAAGAGAACAGACATGGATGTGAAAGGAAGAAGAAGAAGAAGAAGAAGAAGGAGAAGTCATATCGATGAAGAAATTTCTCGAATGAAACCCTAATTTTGAAATTGAGAACAGTAAGATTACCTGATCTACCCGCATTTGATGAGCACGTGTGAGGCACTGATCATTATGTTATGTATTTTTAGCAGAAGAGCCAACTGTACAAGTAAAAAGGAATTTTGAGATGCATAATGCCAGGAAAAAAAAGTTTAGGGTGCAATATGTCAACCTCGATAAAGTTCAGGGTGCTTGGCTGCCAATATCCCATTCTACTATCATTTGTGAAATTGTAGTTTAGGGGTCATGGAAATATAAATGAAGTAGTATAAGCTCTAGTAGGTAACTTACTAATAATTAGCCAAAAAGTTTACTAAAGACCTATACGACCCACCCTTCAAGGTGCAAGTCAGCACTTTCAAGATTAATTGGAAGCTGATTTTGAGAATTACCCTTGCCTTTTTCCCACAATAACATCTTTTGTTTTTTAATTTAATCATGCCTCCATTAACTTCATAGCTAGCACTTGATAAATGTATTATGTGCATGGATTGTTGTTATATGAAGCTGTTGCTGTTGTTGTATATGACCAAGTTAGTTTGTATATGACCAAGTTGGCTTGTATATAAACCAAACTATATAGTTGCTGTCATTGTTTTGTAGATGAATATGACCAAGCTGGGAGCTATTATTGTTACTTTTTTTACATGGCTAAATTTTGTTGACGAGAAAGCTTTGTAAATTATGTGAGAGTAATCTTAATTTTATAGGTGTAAGAAGCTTTGATAGTATGAGAGGAAATTTACATAAATTTTACTAGTTAGAGGGTGTGAATGATACTTTTCATTTCTAGTCGTTGGACATCAATGGTAATTTCCAACATTCAAAATTGTTTTATTATTTTTTTATTGTATTATTCCAATGATAATGTAGTTTCAAAATTCTAAAAAGATACAATTGATATTGTCGATTATAATATTGCTGAATTTCAAAGATAATGTTTATTTCAAATAAACTTATGGTATAATAGTTTTTTTTTTTTTTACTATGCCATGTACAAAAGATAGTGTTTATTTGAATGGAAATTTAATTGCAAAAACTATTTTTAATATTTTTAAACATTGAAGATTTATTTATATAAGGCAAAACCTTAAAAGGCCTTGGCGTGATATTTCCTAAATATGAAGAAATCATTTTATTGGCTACTATTGGCATCTTAAAGTCATGTCCTTAGGAGATAAAAACAATTGTAGAAGATATTCAAATAGTAGTAGATATCTATGATACTAGAAATTTAGCCAATATCTTGAGATGTGCTAATAAAGCTGCTAAATGGAGTGCTAAGTAATCATGTGAACGGTAATTTTCTTCTTCTTCTTGGCTTTTCAATTTTCTGTCTTTTTGCTTTTAATATTGTTATTCTTTCATTGCATTCATGAAAATGTTAATATAAATGATATGATATTCAAACACTATAAATCACATAATAAATTTCCCTGGAACAAATAAATATATAATAGAACTACAAATCTCCAAAAATATCCATTGATAATCTTGATCTGTGATATTGCAAAATAGAAAACACATGATAGCAGTACTTTAGTGGCTGCTCTCTAACCTTATCTCTTACATTCAATAGCGATCTCTCAAAACCCTAAAAAAATATGCCGTACATATTTCTCTTTAACTTGCCTTATCAACAAAGCCTTAGCCTTTTAAAGACTAAAGTCATGTCCAAGTCACATGCCTTACCTATTAATTTTAACATACACTAAAATAATAATTTATCAATAATAATATATAATAATAATAAAATATGGATAAGCCTAATAGACTTTAAAAGAGAGTTAATCCTCTAATCCAATGGATCAACTGGAATATTATACAGAGTGTATGCCCAAGGATTCCATTGTATAAGTCAGTCTCGTTAATTCTACAAAAGCTCTATAAGTGAGTTATTGATTATGGCTAGTCCACATAATATATATATATATATATGTATATATATATTTCTCCCACTTAGACTGCATAATCATATATACAATATTAAAACTCACTTACTACAAAATCTCCCAAAATAAAATGTCATTTCATCTAAGTATATATAACATGCCAACAAGGCATAGCAATATATTATACTTGGTAGTAGAGATTCTCTTACTAAATCTTCCAAAACTATATACCATTTCAATTGAGTACTTTACATGCCATAAGCTCAGTTTACATAGTAGAAATTTGCTTTAAAATGTGCAATACCCCCAAACACATAATACAATTTCATTTACGCACTGTGTATCGACAAAATATATCAACGTACTCAAATTAGATAGTAGGGACTCAACATGGAACCTATGGCACATACATATAAATAGAATAAAAGTCTCAAAACAGGCCTCTAAATATAAGGACCAATAATATGTGTAGTAAATATCTCATAAATATATAATGATCTATATACATCAATATATTTCTCAAAAATACAATACTTAAAGAAATAAACAATACTCAACATAGATATTATTATATATTGCATAATAAACTTAACTCCCACTAACCCACTGCAATTTTTCAACAATCCCATGAAGGATAATGCTCTTCAAATATGTCTATCGGTAAGTCTTTAATCAATAGATCTGCCACCATATTGTAAGTTGGTGTGTAAACACAATAATGAGGTCCTCTTCAAGTTTCTCCTTCACTACAAAATATTTTACATCGATGCATCTTTCCCTAAATATACCTTTTAAATTGTTGGAGAAAGGCATTGTTGCAGTATTATCACAGTACATCATGATAGGCCTTTCAATGGAGTCAACCATGATGTGATTCCGCCTGAGGCCGCTCAACCGATAACCCGCTGGGGTGCTGACTCGACACGGATGAAGACTAGGCCAATCACAAGAGCTCAAATTAAGAGATTTAAGGACAAACTGGGAGTATTTATACAGGGGGTAATCAATCTCAACAGAGCTTGTCCATACTTGAAGATACAAAGCCTATTCTAAGCATCCAAGTGGTGGAAGCCGATATGGACTCGGGTGACGGTTTTGGTACATTTTTGGAGTTTGGGAAGCATGAAATGGTTCCAGTGCTTTATGGGTTCAATACATATGCCTAAGAGGTCATGGAATCAAGTTAAAGCAGCCTCAAATGCAATCAAAAAGGGCTTGTACGGACAGCCTCAACAATTTGGCCGAATTTGCTGTATTGCTTGCTGGCTTTACTGTATTTTACTGTATTAGCCTTTTCTTATTTTTCCAAGCATGGGCAACGTGTGGGACTTCATATTCAGCTTATTTGGCATCCTAAAAATCATCTAGAAGCTGATTTGAAGCTCAAAGAGGTCAAAGATTGATCAAAGTCAACTTGATCAAAAAGGCTAGCATTTTTAGTTTCCTAATTTGTTTTTACTTTTTGTTTTAGGAAACTACCATTACTTTTTGGCTTTTATTTATTTATTTTATGGAAAAATAACTTTAGGAAGGTTTTTATTTTATTCTTTCCATTGTAAATTAATTAATTCCTAATTTAATATAAAGGAATTAATTAATCAAACTTAGATTAGGAAAGGAAGTATAGTTTCAGTCAACTAGGTTTCTTTATGTGTGGTGGCTGATTTTTCCTTTGTTTTTAGGGTTTTATTTAGTGGCTTTGTAGCCTATTTAAAGGCTTATTTTTCAATAAGAATAAAACTTTGATTTGACTAAGAAAATACTTGTGAGATTAATTATCTCTTTGTTCTTTGAGAACACCTAAAACACCATTAGAGAATTGGTTGTTTTAGCTTGACTTATCAATAGGTTTTCCATCTCCTATTGTGGCGTCTTCATTATACCAAGGTTTCTAACCACAGGTTGGTTAGGGGTTGAGGTCCATTCCATTAGAACTTGAACTTAATTAAAGATCCGGGCTAATATAATACGGGTTTAGGAGCAGGTCGTCCTAGGTTCGTATCAAACCACTTCCAAATCACAAATAAAATTCTGAAGTCAAACTACATTATGAGTTGCCTCATAACACGTCACATACTCTACCTTCATAGTCAAGGATGCTATCACAGACTACTTAGTATTTCGCCAAGATACAGCTTCTCTTGCCATGATAAATATATATTCAATGGTAGATTTTTTATCATCCACACAACTTTTATAATCTGCATCACTATAATAAACTATATTAAGAGAATTGGTGTGCTGATATGTCAACATATTATCTTCAATATCCTAAAGATACTTAAAGATCTTCTTACCTACTTGGTAATGAATAAAACTAAGATTGCTCATCAATCCACCAAGCACACCTACTACAAAAGTTATGTTAGGCCATGTACAAACTTGAGCATATATTAGACTACCAACTGCAAAAGAGTAGCAAACGTTTTTCATTGTCATCCTTTCTCTATCATTTTTGGAACATTGGTCCTTAGAAAGCTTTTAACCATTTGTAGCTAGTACACCTCAAAGATAACAAATATGCATATCAAACCTTTTAAGAATCTTATAAATATAGATTCTCTGAGACAACTACAACATGTAATTAATCATATCTCAAACAATCTTAATGTCGTAAACAAAAGAAGCCTTACTAAAATCTTTCATATCAAAATGGTGACACAATATTTACTTTGTTTCAGTTAATAGGTCATTATTATTAGTAGCTAAGAGCATGTTATCAACATACAATACTAAGAGTATGTCATTAACATATAATACCAGGAATATAAAGCTGCTTGACAAAACTCGCCCAAGGAACCCTCTTAGGATCTCCCGGGTGGTCCCGTCTAATGAAGTCCTACTGAAAAATCCCTATAGAATACCACATGGAACTCCATTTAAAATATGGATGAATGAATACACACAATATTAAATAATACCTCAATATAATGATAGAGCCACAATAACATACAAATCCACAACTACAACTTATCATACTACAGGCAATAACTACACATATATAATAGGGTCACTATTGTGTTCAATACTTATGGCATAATATTCTAAGAGTATCTGTAAAATTTAAAAGTACGTCTGATGCAAATAAGTCTAGAAATATAAAGATAAATGAGAAAGATAAGTATTGCTGCCACTGTGGAAAACACGGAGTAATGGGCGATGTGCAAGATAATCTATCAGTTAACTGCTTGAATCTAGGAGAATGAATTTAAAAACAAATCAAACATGAGATAAATATATTTTAGTGAATGGCATAGTACGACAGAAAAATAATATTTTATTTATTTATTTACTTTTTTGTAAAGCTTTCTCTCAAGATTTCTCATTCCACTCTTTTGAAAGACTTCCTGTTTAAAATCATTTCACAAAATCCAAACTTGTACCGCAAAACAATATCATAACATCGATGCTCAAAAAGTATAAAATGAATGATCATTAAAATATTATAAACTAGATTAATTATGATATAAATATTGAGTATAAAATAATATAAACATAATTTTTGAAAATAATTATGAAAGTGCAGTATAAACCATAAATATCATAAAACCAATAATATACCCTAAAACATAAACAATGTACCATACGATATACCTAGCGCTGTCAAGTGGTGTTCGGTGTCTTGGAATACCATTGGACAGTAAAAGAAAGAAACCTGCAGAGTAAACCCATTTCATGAGCCTTAGCATCCTAAAGGTATCGCATCAATATAAACATGTGAAATGAACCCAACCTCACGATCCTTAATGTACGAAAGATATTGTGGCAATAATGAACTTGTGCGATAAAGAAATACTGTATAGTAAAACATAATTTAATATCTAAATCCAACCATTTGTTTAAATATTCCAAAAATTCCAAATCATCATAAACCATTTTTAAACACATAAAATTATAAAATACTTAAACTTGCTTAAAAAAATATACTACTTCCAATCCGCTTTCTCAAAACCAATTAATTTCTAAAACGAATAAAACCTCAATTCAAATACCAATAATATTTAAATATCATGATACACAATTTCACTATGAACTCATTAGAGTTTGAAACTATTTAAAATCTTGTCAAAAGTCACATAAAATGATAATATATATATGTAAAAGCTGATATTTATATATGTATAAAATAAACATTTAATTCAAATGATATATATACATAAAATAACCAAACCATATATATTGTAGTAGCATGCCTAAAATTATTTCAAAAAAAATATAACCACTCACTATACTATCGATGCTCACTCTTACTTTTCTGTAGGATCACTTGCAAGCTCAATATGAGTGCCTAGAATATAATAAAATATTCTCAGGCTCCAACAACTAAACCAAAGACGTTAGTGTGTACCAAATATCTTAAAATAATTTATACAACTATAAAATTACATAAATTGAACATAGAACGGTCCAATTACACTGCAAACCCTCTGGACCCGGTATCCAAAACTGGAAATTTTTCATCCAAAGGCCAATTTTATGAAATTGAACCTCTAAATGGGTGCTATTAATATCTAATTACACTAATTCAACCTCAATTTGCCCAATTTAACCAATATCTATCCAAACATAGTCCAAATTTATCCAGTATTTAACTAATTGATCCAAAAGTTGAAAAATCACCAAACAATGTCCAAAATTTATAAACTTTTTATTAATGAAAAATCCAAAAGATAAGGATTACAATGGTGTGCTCATCTCAGTCCAAAAGTGTTTTAGTGGCCAGAAAACTCATTGAAAAACTTGGCCAAACTCTCAGTTGATGTTTCTCTCAAACAGTGAGAAATCTTGGTGAAGGAAATGGATTTAGAGGGTCCAAAAATGGGGGAGAAGTGTGTGGATTGGCCTAAAAATGCATAAAAATGGCCAATTGATCAGAAAACTCCCAACGGTCGCTTTCGGATTCAAACAGTCGATCTAGGCGCCTTAGCCGGTAGTTCGCCATGAAATTTCATAGTTAAGGTCACATTGAGTGGTTTTCCTCTCTGTGCAGCACATGCAGGTGAATGATAGCCAATTTGGACAAAACAATGGCAACCCAGTTGGGCATTAAGCATGTTCGAGCCAACCCAGTTCTGACCTGTGGGTCTAGGGAGAGGTTTCTTAGGTTTGGGGATAAAACGGATATTTTGAGATTTGTTCATTGTTGGGCATGTTTTCCAATATTTATATAGAGTTTTGGGTCACTAACAGAGAAAGAATCGAGGCTGGTTTGGACACTGATATAAAATTGATGTTTAAACTTTTCAGAAGCATAACTTTTTATCCACAACTCGGAATTTGGCATGTCCCCAATCTATTAACTTGTATCGACATGCTCTGTACAAAAGTATGCTGGTTAAACTAAAATATTGATCATATATAAAAAAAATCAAATTTGAGACCCACCAATAATCTAGTTGGTCAAACTCATTCAAAGTTTTAAAATTTTGGATATTCTATATATATATATATATATATTGGACAGGTTTATACTACTCCCACTAACTTTCATATATATATATATGCACTTATCAACAACATTCTTCTTAAAACTACTCTTGGTGACAACTTCATCAAACTTGGAATACCACTGCCTTGAAGCCCATTTAAGACTATAAATAGACTTCTTAAGCTTGTAAACTAAATTCTCATTCCCCACTTGCTGGAAGGGAACTATTTTAACCATATGCACATCCTCACACCAATTACCATTCAAAAAAGCAGTTTTGACATTCATTTGATGCAACTTCAGGTCATAATGAGCCCCAATCACCATAATGATTCTAAAAAAATCTTTTGTGAATACAGAAAAGAACGTCTTTTTGTAATCAATTTCCTCTTTCTAGCTAAACCATTTGGTAACAAGTCTAGCCTTATACCTCTCCACTTGACCATTAGAGTCTCTCTTGATCTTAAAGATCCATTTGCACCCAATAGGTTTGCTGCCTTCTAGTAACTCAACCAAGTCCCATACACCATTTAATGCCATGAATTTCATTTTATCTTTCATTGCATTCAGCCAAAAATTTGAGTGTGAACTATTTATGGCCTCCTCATAAGTAATTAGATTCGACTCATCAATTATGTCAACCTGATGCTTCTGCAGATAAAACTTATAGTCATCATGTATAACAAATCTCCAAACCCTCTCTAACCTTCTCAAAGGCACATAAGCATTTATAGCAACTAGAACATCCTGCTTTTTAATAGTGGGTTTGCACTGATCAATCGTTGGTTTATCAATGATCAGATTAGCAGTATCTTTGTTGAGAACATTAACACTAGAAATGAAAGCACCTTTTTCTCTAAATTGGAGCTTCTTTGGACACTTGCTATCATCAAATCCAAAATTATCTTCAAAAGAAACTACCTTGTTTGACTCATCAATCCTGGTGGTCTAAGATGGATAAAAGAATTTAGAACCCTGGATCTTATACAATAGTCAACAATAGCCACTAACGGTTTTAAGATCCAACTTCTTGATTTATTAATTCTAAATCTTGACCTTATCTTTGCAACCCCACACTTGGAAATGGTGTAGGCTAGGCTTTCTCCTTGACCACAATTCACAAGAAGTTTTAAGAACAGATTTACTTGTCATTTGAATCAAAATGTAAGCCATTGTCCTCAAAATTTCTCTCCATAAGTAATATGGTAAATTAGAATTTGCCGACATGCATCATACCATATCTAACGAAGTGTGATTTCTTCTATCAGGTATGCCATTCTGCTGAGGAATGCTAGGCATTGTATACTACCATCAATGCTACACTCAAACAAATAAATTGTGAAGGGCTTTAGGTTCCATTCAATCTCTTCATAATTGCCATAAAATTCATCACCCCTATTAGATCTAATAGCCTTCAAGTTCTTATTCTTTTAAAGCTCCATCTTTATGTTGATCTCCTTAAAGAAAACCAAAAAGCCAAGTTTCTTATCAATAAGCTCAACATGTCCATAATGAGAAAAATCATCAATGAAGGTAATGAAATACCTATAACCACCCAATGCAGTTGGTGTGGAAGGTCCACATATATCAGTGTGGATTAACTCCAAAACATCTTCATACTTAATCATATCCTTCCTAATTTTTGAAGTTAGCTTCCCTTTCATACATTCAACATAAGTTGACAAATTGGAGAAGTTAAGATTAGAAAGTATTCCATCATTCACTAAGCTTTCCATTCTGTGCCTAAAAGTATATACCACAATATAGAAGAATAATCATTACTTATTGGATGTTTGGAAGTAGCAATAGGAGTAACAACAGAATTAATAGAAGAATTGAAACCATTACCAAATAAAATAAGTTGATATATATTGCCACATAAAGTTTCAAAACTAACAAGTTTACTATTCTTTTAAAGTTCAACTTGTTATTAGCAAACAAAAAACTATAACCCTGACTATTCAAAAAAGAAATAGATAACAAATTCCTTCTTATTTAAGTATATAAAAGACTTTTTGCAACTCTAAAACATATCTTGTGGCAAACTTCAACTTGATTGTTCCCAAAATATCAACCTTCACTCTTACGCTATCTTCTATATATACATGTTGGTCAAGATTGGTTAGTTCCCTTTGACTTATCATCCCCTCTTTTCTCTTGCTTTCCATTCAGCCTCCAATAATTAGCCTTCTTGTGTCTAATCTTATTGCAGTAGTTGCACTTTCTATTGAAGTACTATTTCTTCTTACATGAGGAAGAACCACCATTCTTATGTCCATTGGACTTCACATTGGAAAATTTCTTCTTATTGGGCTTGAATCCTTGTCCTTTCTTTAGAAAAAAAAAAAACTTTTTGGATTTGTCCCCTTAATGCAATACCATAGCGATGTACCTTGACCTGTTCAACTTGATATCATCCTCTTCCTTGATAAGAATGGTAGTCAGCTGCTCTAAGTTGTGTCATTCCTTTTTGATATCCAATATTCACCTGATGCTATCAAATTAAGACGGAAGGCTCTTCTATAGAATAGATCAATAACTCCTCTCCAATGTCCATCTGAAGGCTTTTAAACTTACTCTAATAGGAGAAAAGTAACATATTATGCTCCACCACTCCTTTAATCACATCATACTTGGTATTGCTTAGAACATTCAAGTAATGATGCTTCTTACTTATGTGAAACATAATAAATTTCTTTCCAATTTCTTTAAGAAGCGTTTTAGCAATGTTCACTTTTGGAATACTAGCATATATGGATTCATTCATATAGCTTTCCATCATCATCATGCAACATTTATTAGAATACTTCCAATCCTCATAAAATTTTTTGGCCGCACATTACTCGCGTTATTTGGCATATCTAGTGGATCTATCTTCAAAGTCATATCCAGCTTCATAAATGTGATATTCATTACAGAGTTTTCTTCCATTTCTAGTAATTTATCACATCCTATCATGGTAGTCATTAGCAGAATATTCGGGGTGCTACCAACTATGAAAATAGCAAATACAATAAATCATTTAAAATATAAAATAATGCAATTAGCATTTTCCAGCCCCTCAATATAAAACACAAAATATAAATATCGCTAGGGTCTTTATAATTCTAAAGGTACACATGTACTAGGTAGGTACAATCAAACAAATCACTACAGTTTAACGCATTGAACTAAATCACCGATAAAACAACTTTGAACCTGCGATTCATGGTATTCAATCAATCTCCACTGTCATTTTAAGTATCTTACAATGTAACTAAAACTACCGACAAGGTAGCCTAATCACTCGTATAGATATTGGTTCACAAGTGGAACAAAATAAATATATTGGCAATTTTATGAAATAGATAAATACCAAAACATCCTATCCACTATGTCAATATTATATTTACACCCATAAATTGGATAAAATTAGGTCCTACGGTAGATAAGAACCTAAAATTTCATTTATTATGTCAACATATATTCCATTAGTACCCATAATGTAGATAAAATAAATTCCATGATAGGTGAGTACCTAAAATTTTGTATTACTATACCAATTAGGTAGAAAGCCTCCTTAAAAAAAGTGAAACACATTCAATTTTAACCATGAATATTTTAAAACTAGACAAATTTTGGAAAGGGATTTTTTTTAATTAAATAAACAAGGAAGTAGAAATAAACGAATGAAGAAATAACAATTAATAAATAATCCAATTTTTTTAAAAATGGGTTGCTAACATCAGCATAATGACGTCACCAACCGAAATTTTTTTTTTTTGAAAAAAAGGTTTGTTGACGTTATCATACTAACGTCAGCATGAATGCACATCATGCTGACATTCTCACCCATCTCATAAAATGCCATGTAATGTCATGCTGATGTCAACATGATGATGATAGCACCAACCAGAGTACATGTATGGAGCTTTTTATAGCTCCAAGTAGGGTTTGCGGGTCGACTCATTTGCAGCAAAACAGGTCGCGCAAGGGTTCAATTTAATGGAAAATGCCTTTTCCGACCATTCCAATGGTGGACAAATTGTCCAGTGCTAGGCATTCAAAATCCAGGTCCAATTTGGACTAATTTCAACCCAAAACCAATGCCCAATCACATTGGATATATCCATGAGATTCATGTACTGGGTATTCATGTGTTTTATACCAGAATTATGAGTCAAATACATTCTATTCCACTTAAAAACCAAGATTTTACAATGTCGGGTCTTAAAATTTTGGCCAAAACAAATTTTGAACCAAAGGTGTATGTCATGTTTAGTAGTAATAGATTTTTAGATTCTCTAGAACAAAACAATGGCCATTAAACAACTCAATCTGAAAGCAAAATTAATCTCAAACAAAACCGATAATTGAAAACCAATTCTAGATAATTTTCGAATACAAAAGCAATTGGTTTACAAACGAAGAAGGAAAAAATAACTTGGATACTTTTATTTAATTTGGCAAATAATATTTAATGGAAACCAAAAATAATATCATAGATCATTAACTAAGATCCAAAAAAGTGGCTCTCATAAATCAAATTACATGATCCTCTATAAAATAATAACATAATTCATAAGTAGGTCGTGGGATTTTGTTATGTATGGCTCTAATACCATTTATTAGTGTAAATAATATTCAAATACTATAAACCTCATAGATCATATACACAATAAATTTCATGAGAATAAATATATAAATGATGGAACCACTAATTTCTAAAAACAACCATTGATAATCTTGATCAATAATCCTGTAAAATAGAAAAATACATGATAGCAATGTCTACATGGACATACTATTCTTTAACGTTCTCTCCTATAGGTCAGTAGTGATCTCTTAAAACTCTAAGGAAATACATTGTATGTGATACGAACCTAGGACGACCTGCTCCTAAACCCGTATTATATTAGCCCGGATCTTTAATTAAGTTCAAGTTCTAATGGAATGGACCTCAACCCCTAACCAACCTGTGGTTAGAAACCTTGGTATAATGAAGACGCCACAATAGGGGATGGGAAACCTATTGATAAGTCAAGCTAAAACAACCAATTCTCTAATGGTGTTTTAGGTGTTCTTTGAGAACAAAGAGATCATTAATCTCACAAGTATTTTCTTAATCAAATCAAAGTTTTAAAGTTATATTATTAATGAAAAGTAAGCCTTTAAATAGGCTTTGAAAGAAACAAAATAAACCCTAAAAACCCTAGGAAAAACCGGCCACACAAAGAAGAATTCTACCTTGGCCGAAACTTTCCTATTCCTAAACTAATTTGGATTAATTAATTCCTTTATTTTGAATTTAGGAATTAATTAATTTACAATGAAAATAATAAAATAAAAACTTTCCTAAACTTATTTATCCAGAAAATAAATAAATAAAACTAAAAAGTAAAGGTAGTTTCCTAAAACAAAAAGTAGAATAAAATTAGGAAACTATAATACTAGCTTTTTGACTAATTTGACTTTGACTATTCTTTGACCAAATTGAGCTCCAAATCAGCTTCAATATGCTTTGTAGGATGCCAAATAAGCTTATTGTGAAGTTCCCCACGTTGCCCTTGCTTGGAAGTATGAGAAAAGGTTAATACAGTAAAATACAGTAAAACCCGCGAAGAAAAACAGCAAATCCGGCCTTTCCTTCCCTTTGTGCGCAAACCACCTTGTTGGTCGGCTTTGAAGCTGATTTGGCTGGTTTCTATGACTCATCCTCCATATGAATTGAACCCATAAAGATGGGGTTCCAATTCATACAACCCGGCCTCTTTATTGTTACCAAAAATGTCACCCGACCCCGTTTTGGCTTCTATTGCTTGTATGAGTAACACAGGCCTTTGTTCTTTAGATATGGCCAACCCCTCTTGGCTATGACTTATTCCTTGTATGAAGACAGCAAGATTGTCCTTGAACCTCTTGGCTTGGGCCCTAGTGATCGGTCCCACCTTCATTTGTAATGGGTCAGCACCCCAGCGGGTTGTCGGTCGAGCAGTCTCGGGTAGATTCGCATCAGTATGTATATCTCTCTAACTTACCCTATCAACAAAGCCTCAACCTTTTAAAGACTAAAGTTATGTGTTAGTCATATGACTAACCTATTAATTTTAACATACACCGAAATAATAAAATATAATAATAATAATAGTAATAATAAAATATAGATAAGTCAAATGGACTTCTAAAGAGAGTTGGTACTTCAGGATAACAGGCAAACTGAAGTATTAAAAAGAATGTTTATCCAAGAACCCTCCTGTATAAGTCAATAAATAAGCCAATCCCACTAATAACATAAATAAGCTTTGTAAATAGGTTATTGACTATGACTAGTCCACATAATATATATCTAACAGAAAGATTATCTTTTCTTGCCAATAATAATAATAATAATAATAATAATAATAAAGTTAAATAAATATAAAAAAAGGATTAATTATACTTTAGTATCTCTAGTAAAATTACATTTTTAGTCTTAAATTTAAAATATTCCAATTTAAACTTTTAAATATCAATTTGTTGTATTTTGGTTTGATTAAATTTTTTAGCTAATAAAGATTAATTATTCGATAATATTTAATTAGTATTAAAATATAATTTATTACATTTTCAATCTTTTAATTTTAATTTGTTACAATTAAACTTTTTATTAAAAAAAAAAGCATTTTACTAACGCAAATCCTTAATTGTTAAGATGTAATAAATTGAAATTGAAGGCCTAAATTGAGAGCTAAAACTACAACTTTTATATACAAAATGCTAAAAATAATTCTAAAAAAAAAAAAAAAAGGGAAACCGAACTCGACCCAAAATTTTGGGGCCTGTTTGGCCATATTTTCTATTTTCTATTTTTGAAACATTGTTTTCAGAAATGAAAATAGAAAATGTTTTCTCTTGTTTTACGAAAACAAGGAGTGTTTGGCCATTGATGTTTGAAAACAGTTTTCAGCACCAAAAAATAGAAAATATGTTTGGTTACATGTTTTTAAATGGTTTTTTTTTTTTTTCTTTCATACAAAGAACCTTATATATAATATATGTAGCTATAATATATTTATATATATTTCTATAATATTAATTCATTCCCATATTAATGAATTATATACATAGATAATATAAAATATATATTGAAATATAATATAACTTTTTTTTTTCGTTGAATTTTTTTTGTTTATTATTATATAATAAAACATAATTGATAGTGTATAATAAAATAATTGGTGCTAATAGGAAATTAAATTTTATAAGTCTAATATAAAATCTCCAACTATAAATATCCATTAAATTACTAATTTTACATATGAATAACATAGTCATGCCACATTTGTGAAAGTTGATTTCGATAAGTTGCCATAGTTGTTGCTGCTTCGTATGACAAATCTATACTATTGTGTGATCCACTTGTACTAGATTCTTCATCTTCAATCTCTTGTTTTTCTTCTTCCTATTGTGTAAACATAACATCATTTTGTGCCCACTTTCGAATGAAATTATGTAGTGTACAACAAGCTATAACTATCAAAGGTTGTCTACTTTGCTTGTAAGGTGGCATCATTTTCAAAATTCAAAACCGCGCTTTCAACACACCAAAGCAATGTTCAATAACATTTCTAAGTGAAGAATGCCTATAATTAAACAATTCTTTTGGTCCTCTTGGTTGGCGACCTCTACCATGATATTCTTGCAAATGATATCTTTAACCTCGAAATGGAGGAAGAAAACCCACGGTACATGGAAATCCAGAATCAACAACATAATATTCACCTAACAAGATACAAAAAATGAACTCATGTATGGAAATCTTTTATACTAAAAAAAATCAAATAACACAATAATTTTTTTATGTTTACCTTCTTTAGGTAATGAAAATTTATTCTCAGATCTTGTAATTGCATCAAGAAAAACTCTTGAATCATTTGCAGTGCCCTCCCAACCAGCATAAATGAAAGTAAACATCGTGTTGAAATTGCATGCACATAAAACATTTTGAGTCACTATAGATTTTCTACCTCTATAGCTAACTTGCTTTTCAGCAGGACCATGTGCGCTTATGTGTGTGCCATCAATTGCACCAATACAATTCTAAAAACACCAAAATATTATAGTATTAGTTTTAAATAAGTAACTAAGAGTAACAAAATTCATAAATTATATTTACAAAAGCAAGTATTTACCTCAAACCATGGAAAATATTTTGGATTGTTGACGATATGAAGGCAATGGAGAGTTTGTATGACATATCAATTCTTTTCCAAGTCTACATATTGCTCTTAGTGTCAAAGTGAAATATCTATCCACAGTTTTAAGGGAATGTTGAAAACGATCCGCTATAAGTCTCATTCCCACATTGTGACCAATTATTATAAGAAACATAGCAAGTGCTTCTTCAACTCTAACTTCTTTAGTATCTTTCAAATATTCATGCTGCTTCAAACAAGTACAAAGAGAAAGAAAAGTATTTTTGTCCATTCGAAACAACTCATAGCATGTTTTTTCATTCCCATTCAACAATTCTGTTATAAAATTTTGACCTCTCAACATTGAAGTTCTTTGAGGTATTTTTTCTAGAAAACGTTCAGTGTACTCACATACATCAAGAAACATCATAAAGTATTGAAGCTCTTCATCTGAACTAGAAGAAGAGGAACTATTTATATCATCCATAGATGAGTTTTACCTATTGTCCTTCCTGCATATAATATTAAAATATAAATATATATTAAGATGAAAGAATTAAAAGATCTCAACTTCTAAAACAATTTAACCATCCAATAATCAAGCACACCATTAACCAATTGTAGGCAAACATAGCATTCATTTGAACATATCATCTAAACATATAAAGTATAAAAATCCAAACATATAAAACATACAAAAATCTAAAAAAATCTAAACATATTATTCCACAAACATTAAACCGACAAAATTAAATCCTAATATATCAAATCCTACTACAGATATAAGTATGATATAGGATAATCTAACTAAAGACTATCTAACCAAGCCTTCTTCCTAGGCGAAGACATATGGATAAATATCTCTCTCCAATCTGCCTCTCTCAACTTTTCTACTGCTTTAAGATAAGTAGCATTGTCAACTCCATCTATTGCTTCAAGAAGGCTCACACATGTAGCAATGGAACAATCTTTTGCATTACCAATACTATTATCATCCACACTATAGGAACTTTTATATTTTTCTGCCTTAGCTTTAGCAACTTCTGTCTTTGCCTTTGCTATCTCAGTCCATGCTTGGATTGCATCACTCATTTGTTGTGACCTAGTTTCCTTTTTACTTCTACGTTCTGAGCTAGATGATGCAGTGCATTTCCTCAAATTGCTTGTTAATTTATAGAAAGTAGAAAAGGGATCATCAGGACTAATGTTAACATGTGCACTCTCAGCCTCCAATTCCATCTCATCATCAGTATTGGGTGGATCATTAGTAGATGCATGACGAAACACTCCAATAGCAGTTGACTGGTTAAATATAATTCCTAATAGCTTTTAATGCTCACATCCTTTCTTTCGAAATTGAGTTGCTTTAGGATGCACCTAAAAGAATAAATGGTATATTCATCAACGTATAATAATAATAATAATAATAATATATTGTATATACTCAAACGAAAGTACATATACCTGTATATAGTTTTGCCACATTTCATCTATAGCATTCACAGTATTAGTTTCAGCATCCCAACCAAATCCAGTTTGTTGCAATAGCTCACTAAACTCATGATGCTTACTTTGAAGCCTATTGAATTTCTGTTTAATTTGCTTCATGTTGTAGTTTCTTTTAGACTTATTGTTTAGAGCTTCAAGCATATTAGTCCATTCCTTTGAACTGAACTGACCATCTTTCATACCACCTTTATTTATCAAATCTACCATAACATCTATATAAATCTTTTCATTGGTAGCACCCCATAGAGTTGAATCATCACCACCATCATTTTCCATAGTTGACATCGTACAAATATACTACAGAAACAATAAACAGCAAAATTGAAGCAATCATCATAAACATTTCTAGGAATTTAAAAGTTTCAACAAAGGCAATCATCATAGAAAGTGAGAGAGACAAATTCCATGCTGACACAAAGACAAAACAATCAATGAAAAGGCAAGAAAGATTATCAACGTGAACATATTGAACATGTGCAACTTTACATGAATTTTTGACCAAAATGTCGCAGCCTTACATGATTTTTGACCTAAACGTTATAGCCACATGCATTTTGTCAAACTAATTACACACATGGAGGGTATGGAAGATTAATCTACATTCATATCTCTAGCTCCTATTTCCTATCCATTTCTTTGCATGTCTTTGTTAGTCAATTCTATATGCAACTCTTTTTTTTCCCCCACAAAAATGGCCCACTTCTTAATTTATTTCATCAAACTCTGTGAAAATCGAAGTTTTTCCAGTTTCTACAGATTCTTTTTTTTTTTTTTTTTTTTGGTGCTGCTTATATATATATCTAAAAGAAACCACCACAAGAAATCTCCACCTAAACCTTTCACATTTGAATCTGTGTTTTATATAAAAACTATTATCTTCTATATAGCTTTTTACCCAGATCACCAAAAAAAAAAAAAAAAAGGCATAGAAAGAAATTCAATATGGCCAAAAAGTTGCTCTTTATGAATGACAATGTGGGATAGTTTGGAATATTGTCTAAATGAATACAAGCAGCAGTTGATCTGAGGATCAATGAAAATATACATATATGCACAACATGTTATATATATATATATATATATATATGTTTTAAGTCATGTTATTGAAGGTAAAGGATTTATTAAAATGTGTGTATTTTTTTTTTCTTTTTCAGATCAGGGCTTTCCATGCTTTAAGGTCTAAGCGTACTATAGTAGCCTAAAATTTGACAAATAAATCTTTCAAAGATGTGGTATATATATAGCTGTCAATACCTTCTTATCCTGCCTCTCGGCCACTCATTGAACAACAACAACAACCCAAAAAAAAAAAAAAAAAAGAACCCTAACTTTATGATTAAATGAAATTCACAGTTGAATTAGACAATTGGAAGGAAGCTTGGCAGGCTTAGCGGGCTGAGCAGCAGCAGCAGCAGAAGGAGCTATCAGGTTTCTTTGGTTTTTCTTAAAATAGAAACTCACAGTCAAAATAACCAAACAAAAAGAAAAGAAAACTCATTATGTTTTTTTTTTTCCTTCTACTCAATTAAAGTAGGTAGAAGAATTTTTCAAAAAGGAAAGGTTTGCACCCACTTTAAGGGTTGTGAGCAAAGCATAAGAACAAAGGATGCTTTCATTTAAGAAATTTCAATGAAGCTACCACAGACCAAAACACACAGAACATCTGTCTGACTTTTCAACATCAAAACTTTTGCATGAAATTCAATCGCACATGATCTGAAAATTCTGCCAAGTTTCACAGAAGTTAAAATAGTACAAAAATAATGTTAGATATTATGAAGTTCATTTCAACCATTGAATTCTCTAGTAATTGTCACTTTTCTTTTTGTAGTAATTAAAATTTTCCATCTTTAATACTTAAAATTGGTTGGAATTTTATACTTGATTCTTGACATGTTTCTTTATTTATTTTTTTTTTCTTTCCTAAATTTGAATTTATACCACATAACTTATAGAACAAATTTTGATGAACTTATATCTTCACCTTTAGTATACTGCTCTATCTGTGTGTTTCTATAAGAACTCGATGATTATATCATTAGTACCTTAACCAATTATGTCTCTCCAGAAACAAAAGAACTTTACTATGTATCTTTTTCACTTGTTTACCTTTTTTTCGCCATATATGTGATAATAGGCAAATATTTATGCAGGTTTTATTGTTGATGTCTACAGCTTTGAATGTTGCTATACATGAGCCTTCTAAAGGGCTAGGAGATACTGTGACACCAGAGCTGCGAACAAGGCAGCAACTTATAGCACAAGTCACAGACTGATCCATGTCAGTTGCTTAAGAATTTTGTTAACTTTCTTAAATTACCTTCAGAACATATCGGTTCTTTCAATAAGTACAATTTGAATAAAATAGTTGCATGTAAGGTTCTAGATTAGATGATTAATTGATAAGAGTACTGATCTGTTGAGGGTGCGTAATTAAATGGTTTAAAATTACTTTCAATTAGTGCTTTCAACTTTATACTAGTTTCTAGCACTATCACTACCATGTCATTTTTGTACACAATTTGTTGAAAAATATTAAACAAGATTTCAGTGAAGCTTGAATTGGCTTTGAAATTTGGAAGTTCATCCATATTTACCTACATTTTCCTTGGTGCAAAGCTTCTGTAAAATGTTTCCATTTCACACAGGTGACTGGAATCTGTGTCAATGTCTTATAAGAAACAGTTGAAAAAGAAATATGTTTCTAGAAAATCGGCGTAAACAAAGTTATTATATTTATAAAATCCTGCTTAAAAGTTATCACTAGAAATAATTAATATATCAGAGCAAAAAAAAAAAAAAAAAAAAAGAAACGATTAATAGATATATATATATATATATATTATTTTTACAGTAGAATTATACAAGATCGATGACTTCCCTGAAACCTCATTAAACTTGACTAACAAACTTAAAAAACTTACAAAAATGATTTGTTGAGAGGAAACTTGAGGAGCCCCTAATAGACAAGCACTTTATGTACATAGAAATAGAACACTGAGAAGAATAATGAAGAACAGAGGAAGTAATAGCAGAATTTGATCGAATAATAATAATACATCGGACAGAGCCTAACCAGAGTTAACTAATTAGCCAACTAACTATCCGACTCGGCACTGATAAACAAAGATTAGTTTTTCTTTCATTCGTTTAGATATAGTTATTCTTCAACATATCATATTCAGGACTTAAAATTGAATTTGATAACTGGACACCACCCTTTACATCTCAATCGCACATGATTTGAAAATTCTACCAAGTTTCACAGAAGTGTGGAGGAGGAGGAGAAGCAAGCTTCTGAGCAAGTTGGGTTGAATTTGAGCTCCTTTTTTTTTTTTTTTTTTTTAAATTTTAGGAATGGCAAGCCCAACAGAGGTAAAAGATAGAAGTTTCATCGAAGACGTCGGGAGGAAGAAGAAGAAGAAAGAAAGTTGTAGAGTATCGTGGAATTGGTATGAGACTCAAAGGCTAACCAAGAAAAATTCACAATCAATAATAGGCAATTAAACCCAAATCGAACAAAACTACAAACACAATTTATCAACAAAAATACAGAATCCAACTAGTATATCAGTATAACAGTATAGAATGTTGAAAGATTTGAGAAGAGAAGAAAAACCTGATCGGTGAACTTGAGCAGAGATTTGACCAAAATTTGTTGAGGAACGACTGGCTATTTGAGATCTGTTCGATGAAGGTTAGTCAATGTGCGTGGGTCGAAGAGAAATAAACATTTCGAAAGCCAGTGAAGGAGCGGGTCGAGTGGTGAAGGTGAGAGAACAGTAGAGAGGCGAAGGTGAGAGAACAGGTGGAAACATCTTTTTGATATTTTTCCAATTTTTTTTAAATTTATTTTCTAAATTTATTTGTAGAAGCAAATGACTATTTTGTTATTTTGAAAATAAAATTTTATTTTTAAAAATAGAAAACTATTCTGAAAACAGTTGGCCAAACATGCGTTGTTCTTTTGCCAACCCAAAAATAAATGGTGCCCAAACCCACCGAAAAAGAGGAAAAAAAAAAAAAAAAACCCGAAATATGAAAGGTGTCCAGATTGAGAGAACCGTCTTTATGAATGGGAAGCCAAAAGAAGACTTGTTTTTAGGTGGAATTGAATTCCACTCGACTTTTCGTTCCACGTGGAGAGAGTCCGACTCCTTCAACTGATTTCATTATCAATTGAGGATTTTGGATTTTTCTTTTATTTTCTTTTATTTTCTTTCCCTATATTTCCTCCCCACCAAACTTTCTCTCTCCGTTTTTCCCAAACAGCAAAATTCCCGCAACCCCCAAAAATTTTCTCGCTCAAGAAAACGAAAAATGGAAGGAGGGGCTCGTGGAGCCGCATCATCGATCACCAACTCCGGTAGTAGCTCACTGCCTCCGTTTCTGAGCAAAACCTACGACATGGTCGACGACCCTTCCACCGATTCCATCGTCTCTTGGGGAAGCAGGAACAACAGCTTCGTCGTACGGAACGTGGCTTTGTTTGCCAGTGATCTCTTGCCCAAATACTTCAAGCACAATAATTTCTCTAGCTTCGTCAGGCAGCTGAATACTTATGTGGGTTAACTCTCCCTTCTTGCATTTCTACCCCTTTTTTTGTTTTTGTTTTTGTCTGTTGTTATTTTTAGGTTTTATTGCAGCTTCTTCATCTTAAAGATGGATGGATTGTGATTGTAAAAACTGAAGAAAGATGTGATTTTGGTGCTGGAAATGGTTTGTGAAAGATTGTTTAGTCATAGATACATGACCAATTGGAACTGATATGCCAGAATCTATATGCGGTTTAACTGAAATTAGGGAGACAGAGAGGGGAAAAAAAAAAAAAAGAAAAAAGAAAAAAGAAAAAAGAAAAAAGGTTCGTAAAAAATTCTCTGAAAATTTACTCAATTAGCTGAAAATGTTTGAGAAAAGTGCTATTTAAACTTTTGGCAAATATGCTATACACAGTAACATGTCTGCATATAGTAGGGTTTGCTGACATGTTTGTTTACTTGCTTGTTTGTATGAGTTCACAGCTAGGGTGGTTTGCCATTTTAAAAAGGTAAAATGTATGGAATTTCTGATTTATTTCTTCTTTATAGTCTTGCAATTACTTTTTTTAATAATTGTTTAAAATCATTGAATTCAGACTAAAACTGCTATAAAGATTTTTTATGCTATTAGTTATGAGCTTCTGCAAGGCTACCACTTGATTCTAGTGTCACTTTTTTCTTTTTTCTTTCTTTTTTTTTTTTTTTGAATTTTTGAATTTCCGTTTTTGCGCAATACTCTGTGCTTGGTTGCTAGCTCGCTAGTACTATAAGTCATGTATAGATTGTTTTAACTTTTGCTAGCGTAGGTACTTCATTATTTTGCCATATTCATTCAAAAGGAATTTTGTTTTTGGTGATATTTTTTGCATTGATTCTCTAATTAAGTAATTTATGACTCATGAGGACTAATTTAAATTGGAGGATGTTCACATATGAATTGATAGAAAAATGTAGTAATCTAGGTTGTCCGAACTCTTACAGATTACAGGTCTCAAGAAGTGAGCCACTTCTGTTAAGGATTGTTAATTTTAACTACCTTGATGCATTATTACGGTGAATGGATCTGCACTGAGGGTTTGTTATTTTTCTCCTTCCTCACTTTTGAAGATAATTTATTTGGGAAAAAACTTCTTTATTTCTTTTTGCTTCATGGATTCTTATCAAAACTTGTACTATAGAGTAGATTTTATTTATTTATTTATTATTATTATTATTTTTTTAAAAAAATAATATTTAAAAAATTCTCTTCTTTTATATTTCTATAAGACTTGGCAACCGACATATGCCTTTTCCTCGTAAGTTGCATTATTTATATGTTCAAATGTTTGGTGCATTTTATTATTGTTGGTATTTGAATTTGCTTTCTTACTTGGTTTATTCATCATTATATGTGAAAATGCAAACTATGACATGTGTATGAATTATATGCAATTCAATTCAATTTGTATGTATTTAATCATTAATCATGTAATATTAATTTATCACACAATGATTGATCATGCTATGTTTCTATGATCAACAGCATTATTGGTCTAGAATACTTTTAACTATTATTTTATTAACTGCTTTTGAAGAAGTATTTAAGAAATTGTCTGCTACTGCTTTCAATTTAGATCATGTGCAGGTGATTTTAAGCTAGGATTGTTCACCTCCATCTGTTACAATCGTTCAGTTAAACTACATCATTAGTAAATCGTGTAACCTAGTATATTGATCACATTCTGGAAAATTGCAGGTCAGCTAATGCCTTGATTGTTATACTCGACTTGGCCATTTTTGGGTTAACATGGAGAAAAATCATCTATTTAATTGGGTCTGCATTGTAAGATAGAAGAGTACTCATAATTACACCAGTTTATATTGTGAACATATTTTCTCTGGTAAGTAGATTGATACTGAATTTGCGTGGTCTCTTCTTTTATTTTCTTATAAATTGTAATTATTTTAATATTCTTAATGTTAGATTTTTTATTTTTTATTTTTTATTTTTTATTTTTGTCCCACTGAGTATTTTTAGTTGAATTCAATGTTCAAGTTCAAAAATAAAATTTATTTTTAAATGGATTAATAATATACAATTTTGCATTTTAGAACATGATATTTGTAAATTGTAATAATACAGCTCGTTCAGCTGGTAGTTTTTTTTTTTTTTTTTAATTATTTTTTTATTATATTATTTTTTTCAATTTCAAATCATAATACCTGCCTCTCCAATAATTGGTGATTTCAATTTGTATGTTCACTTAAGGTCAAAAAGTGTTTTCAGCAGGCATCTGATTATGCCTTGAATTCTATTTAACTTGTTCTGCCTCCTTTATTGTTTAAATATTTATGGATAGTAGTCAATCACCAATAAGTTATAGAATGATTGTACTTTTCATGGAGCTAGATAAATTTTTAATGCTCTTTTGATAGGAGAAAATGGATTAAAATGGAAGGTGAGCATTTGAAGTGTTTGTTTGGGTAAAAGAAAGTCTAATTTTTTTGACTTTAGATTACCAGGAGAAAATTTCTATTGTTTTAGGGACTATATTGTTGACAGATACAGAAAATTTTCTGATGGGATTGTAGGAGTTTAAATTTTACTAGTTATTTGTGGTTTGAAAAGGTTAAAGTCGATGACTGGAAGTTATAATGAACTAAGAATATGGTCTGTTGGAAATTGTAGGTAATTTAAGAATATAGAGCTGCTTGAAGTGTGGCTTAAACTAGAAAGGTTTGGATTGTAGTATTAGGGGATTGTGATGGCAAAGTAATAAAATAGGATCCACTTCTGCTCTAACTATAGAGAAGACCATTGTTTCAAGGTCGCCGGGATGCATAGAGTCACAGAATGGGCATGGATTGGCTTCAATTATGAGTTTAATCGAATCTAACTAATATTGAAGAACCATCAATTAAATGAGAAATTGTTCTGAACTTCTAGCCGTAACATCTCTGAACCTTCAAATTAAACAATAAGCACCTAGGAATATGACAGAATTATAAAAATCCCTAGAGCTGGATTATAAGAGAAGGGATTAGCCATATTTGTGGGACTTCAAGTTATACCACTTCTCAGTGTTGGAAAAAAGTTGCAATTGAGGTGTTACATATGTAAGTTGAATGTAACTAAGGACAAATGATACTCAAGTTAAATGAAATAAGCAGGGAAAAATAGAGAATGTATAATAAGAATTTTTAGAGGAAGTTTTTTTATTAATTGCTCGTAACTATAAGTGAGATTTCCTTCATTAATTTCTTTAATATCCTTATAAGTTATCAAAATTTATGACAATCAAAGGGTTGAATGTAACAGGCTAATTGTTTTGTTCAGTTTATGCTTATTTGCATGTAAGGTGAAATTTACATGTGATGGTTGACCCAAAAAAAAAAAAAAAAAAAAAAAAAAGAGAAATTTACATGTGATGGGGAGCTCGTAACTATAAGTGAGATTTCTTTCATTAATTCCTTTAATATCCTTATAACTTATCAAAATTTATGATAATCAAAGGGTTGAATGTAGCAGGCTAATTTTTTTGCTCAGTTTATGCTTATTTGCATGTAAGGTGAAATTTACATGTGATGGTTGACCCAAAAAAAAAAAGAAAAAAAAGGGAAATTTAGATGTGATGGGCTTCACTCTCCCCTCCCTTTCTTCAAGACAATATTATAATATCCACCTTTATCTTTGATTTTGAAATTAATTTAATGAATGCACATGAGTGAGTTGGTTCTTGTGGACATAAAACTAGAATTATTCTATATTGTTGATCAAGAGTTAATGTTGTTTGAATTGAAGTCCATGCACTGTTACCTTCATCTTTGTAGTGGAGACTAGAATGAGAGCGGATGTAGTTTGAACCATTGAAAGTTATCAGCGTTATTGGGAGTGTTGCTTTCGGTGTTTTTTTCTATTCTGGTGCTTATGTTGTGGTTAACAAGTTGCTGCAATATAATGTTCTTTAGAAGCTTCTCTAAAACAAGTTATTTTGTGTGGTTTTTCTCAAAGATTAAATTGAAGTCTTTCTCACAAGTTGCAAATTTTGCATTGTTGTTTGTCCCTCTTTTATTTAGTCTGAATATATGTAAAAATTTTCTATTTTGTAGACTCACTGAATAGTCTGTCATCATTATGAGGAGTTTGCTTAATTTTAAATTGACATTATGTAATTGCATGATACTGTAAATGAGGTGATGGCTTGTGTGCTTAAAAGGAATTATTCAAGTTTCAGCTGTGCTTATTTGTATCTTTTGATTGATAATATATTGTTTTAATTGAGTAAAACTAGAATATTTTGGTAACTTTATTCATTTTGATTGAAGGGCTTTAAGAAGGTTGACCCAGACCAATGGGAATTCGCAAATGAAGGGTTTTTAAGAGGTCAAAAGCACCTTTTGAGGAGTATCAGCAGGCGAAAGCCAGCTCATATGCATAGTTATCAGCAACCAGAAGTACAGAGCTCTACGGTTGGGGCATGCATTGAGGTGGGGAAGTTTGGACTGGATGAAGAGGTTGAAAGGCTTAAAAGGGACAAGAATGTTCTTATGCAGGAACTTGTCAGGTTGAGACAGCAACAGCAAGCTACAGATCATCAGTTGCAAAATGTTGGGCAACGTGTACAGGTAATGGAGCAGCGTCAGCAGCAAATGATGTCATTTCTTGCAAAGGCTATGCATAGTCCTGGCTTCTTATCCCATCTTGTGCAGCAGCAAAATGAAGGTAAAAGGCGCATCACTGTAGGCAATAAGAAAAGGAGACTCCCAAGGCAAGGAAAAAATCCTACAGCTGAGCATGGAATTAATTCTCCTGATGGGCGAATGGTGAAGTACCAGCCTTCAATGAACGAGGCAGCAAAAGCAATGCTCCAACAGATCTTGAAGATGAATACATCTCCTAGGCTGCAACCAGGGGTCTGCTATCCTGATGCTTTCATGTTCAATGATGTTCCTTCTTCCAAATTAGACAGTGGGAGAAATTTTAGGCGGATTTCGGAAGTGGCCCATGCGGAGGTTCCACCTTCTGCACAATCCTTTATGCTTGAAGAGACTGGCTTTAGTGTCACTTGTCCGTCTGAAGCTATTTCTGAGATCCAATCTTCCCCCCTTGTGGTTGCTAATGATGCTAAGGCAGCTCAATTTTCAGAAACGAAGAGACAGAGTCCTTCAGAGGACAAGGTTTTGCCTGACTTCAGTCATATGCAAAGCATGAACACACAAAGCACTGCAGAATTCCCTGATGTGAACTTTTTGAGCCCTGAGACTACAGATGCAGAATATATTGATATGTCAGCAGTTTTGGATGGGACTATGCCTTCAGAAGCCGATGCTTTTTCTCCTGATCCTGATGGGGAAATGTTGGATGGGGTCCATAAGCTTCCAGGAATCAATGATGCTTTCTGGGAACAATTTCTCACAGCAAATCATGGAGACACTGATGAAATTAATTCATGTTCTGTAGATGGTGAAATGACCAAGGATCAGGAATTGCAATTAGGGAAGGAGAATGCATGGGACAAGACTCAAAATATGAATCATCTTACTGAGCAGATGGGGCTTTTGGCATCTGGGAGTGCAAGGAGTTGATCTGTCTTTCTAAATGTATATACATCTTTCTAGTCATCCAGAGGTAAATTTTTAACTCATGTTTATCATTACAAGAATGTTAATTGTCAATGTCACTAAAAGGCCTATAAAATGTTCTTTTTGATTATTGCATCCTTTAATTAACATTCTTTTCCATGCAGCATTTCATCAAATTTATGTACCAATGGTAATTTATCTATTTTACAATACAGTAAAATATATTGACAAAGTAAATATTGCATTGTCCTTGATATCTACCAGACATCAAGAAATAACGTGGTAATTTTTTTATTTTTTATTTTCCAATAGATGTGCATTTCTTATTTACCTGAATTCCTGAACCCTAATCTGCCCAATTAAATTATTAAAATTTTCAAGCATATGATTGGTAGGTTCCCATTTTGCATATTTATACGATCTTTACACAGGTTGGTGTTATACACTGCTGAGAAGCAAGCTTTTCTTCAAAGAGAAATGACCAGTTATGATGGTTGAAGTTTTAGAAACCCTTTTGCTCGTATGTATTTCTTTGCATGGTTTAAGACCTATCATGGACATAAAGCTTGTCATAGCAACTAAGTATGCATTTCTTTTTATGGGACTCTCGTCATTAATAATGCTCACCTTTGGCTAAAAGGTGCCTTTTTTTTTTTTTTTTTTTTTCCCTCTCTCCCTCTCTCTCTCTCTCTCTCTCTATATATATATATATATATATATTTTCCTTGTTACTTTAACACTGAATGACAGAATGAGAAGGTTTTGACTGGCAATTGGCTACTTCTCATCGCTTAATTTCTGTAGTTGTGGGGAAGTTCTTCAAGGATTTGATTTCTGGGTCAAGATTATGACTAGTGTCCATTTTCTGACCTTGGCTATTAACCTTGCTGAGATTGTTAGGATCATATATGCGTCTGACTAGTGCAGAATAGGAATATGGGAATATAAATAGGAAAACGAGGCAGACATAGTAATAAGGTGAAAATATGATGAAGGAAGGTAAAGATATGAGAGGAAGTCACGAAGTTAGGAAACAACTAATGAAGCCATTATATTTGGAAGGGTTTTGCAATATGTAACATTGATAGACTCTTGAAATTTCCTGATAAAAGTTGAATTATTCAAAAAAGTTCCTTTATTTTTCTTCCTTCCCTTCGTTTTTACAATCCCTGAGAATCGCTTTACGACATGTTTGGATAAAAGGATAAAAGTAAAGTTAGTGGAAATCTAATTTTTGAAAAATAATAATATTTTTTTGTTTGGATAGTTATTGTGAGGTGGAAAAGTGTAGGTCCATGGAATTAAATTCTCATAAATGTAGAAAAATATATGGGAAAGTTGTTCTCATCTATATATAGGTGTTATTTTGATAATTTCAAAGAAAATAGCTTAAATTTTTTTTTTTAAATACATATTTATTTTTAATTTATTATATAATTTTAAATTTAATTATTTATAAATTTTAACTTTTCTATTATTTACCAAACAAACTAAGAGAAAAATTAATTCATAAAAAATTGAATTTTAAAAAATTAAATTTTGAGAAATCATTTTTCTTTTTAACTTTGATACTTCCCAAATGGGGTCTTGGACGAGAGAAAGACAAGAAGGAACTGAAGGCTGGGAGAGAGAAATGGTGCGAATGCAGGCACATTGTAGGAATAGCCAGGAGATTAAATCGCCTAAAACATTACTAGGTTTCTTTCTTTTCTGGCTTTTTTCACATGCAAATTGGACCAATTATTTTGAAGCTCAGTTCTGTAGGGTTATAATCTAGTGTCATATTGGAACTTTTTTAGAATAAATTGTTTTTGGGTCTGATTACTGGTACTCCCGGGGATAGGTAGATTTTTTCAAATATTGGAACTGAATCAGTGTGTTGGAAATATACCTGCCAGATTAAGGTTGATGTCTCATAGAATTTGCTGTTCCAACCCAGAAAGGAGCGTCGACTACAATGATTTGTACGAAGAAAAAAATAATAATATATATATATATATTAACTATGGTTGGTTTGGTATGGTTTGTACTATTTCATTTTTTATGGGGTATTAAATTCGCAAATAACTTGATATTTGTATGCGATCGAATATCTATTTCCGAAACCGAGCGCTAAGTTGGCAATTGCTCAGAGACTAACGTGGTTGAGCCAATAATGGGATGATCATAGCTTGTCTTATTTACTTACTGTAGAAAACATCAAGCTTTGTTAATTGTTTAGTTAAGAATTTGGGAAAAGATAGAGAATCATCGACCACAATTTTTTTCATTACTCCTTTCACAAAGGTGGTTTCATTTTCTTGGACATCATATCCCAACTTCAATCGATTTTTTCCCCCAAAAGAATTATCACTAATGATTTCGAAATTCTACAAAGATTTTTAGTTGGAGCAGTAATGATCTGAAAAGGCCTTGGTCAATTGCCTTTTGATCTGCAGTTGTCTTGTTTTATCCTCGTTGTTCCCGTGTAATCTTTGAGCATTTCCAAAGCTTTGGTGTAGTCCATTCAATCTTTCGTAATATTCATAAAAAAAAAAAATAGAATAATAAAAAATAAAACATAAGCAAACATTATGTACTAACAAACTCTACCCCCAACACAATTTGAAAACATAACTAACACGAGTAAAAGCAAGTTCATAACGTCTATTAAAAGTACATGGGTTATAAGAAGAGTTGAATATGGCCTGCTCCATACCATTGAGCACTACTTTTGTCAAAATGTGTTATAGCGGTAGAAGAATTGAAATTCAGCCACAAACAAAAGTTCATAGCATGTTGCACACAGAATAAATGTGAACAATTTGCACACAGAAAAAATGTCTTGCTAAAATATGGACTTCCAAATTGCCAAAATGTATGTATAGAAATATATTTAAGAAGTATTTTCAATCAGGATGCACCATGAGAAATCAAGTTTAAAAGATTAATAAGTGAAAAGACCCCCACCACAAAACCACATGCTCAACACCCAAAAAATAAGAGGCCAATGAGAAAAAACAATTAATCAACAAAAGGAGCCACCCTGCTCTTCTCCAATCAACTCCCGCATCCATATACATTCTACTAGCTATATATACCTGCATCATCAAAAGCAGACACAAATGCAAAAACATTCGCCCAAAATCTACCAATACAAATCATATTTCATGTGCTTTACGCGTCACTCATAAGATGTAAGGTAGGGGTTCTATTACTTCACGGGATTGGTGACCCAAAATTTTTTTTAAACTAGAAATGAACTCAATTATAGCATATTTCTATCAGTACTAACCGCCATACTCAGATGGAAAATTTGTAATGCATCCAAAAAAATATTAGGACATTATGCTAGATATAAGGCCAAAAAGGATATCATACAAAATGAATAGAATTTCTGACTTGTTCTCTGCCATTAAAAACTGCACAGCCTCATGTGAGAAAACTTTTGGCAAGATTTTAAGTCAGCAACTTTCCATCTCAATTTGACATTGCGCACCTATAAGTTCAAGAACAGCGCCAACTGAAAAGCATTAACAGCTGACTCCAGCGCTTGCTTCAAAGGAAAAGGAGTTTATAGCACATCCCCATATCCCTCTTATGTCTGGAGGATATCACCAACACTACAAAACCACTTAGTATACAGATTATACACCAGGTCCAGCCAGCAACAGATGTCAGAAGACTGCAAATATTTAAACAACATTAAGAAAAATAATGTTCTTTCCACTAGCTTTTTTATGATCTACACATCTAGAAGAACCAGTAGGAAACAGTACTTTTCCAACTTACCATACTTGAGAGTTGATCAAGAACCTGATGTCACTTCTCTTGGCTAAACAACCGAAGGCGTTGGATTAAGTCCTCTTTCAAAGACTCAGGTATTTGTGATATAAAAGTTTGTTTGGCATCCATGACCAACAACTTCCTGCATTTTAATGCACAACTAGATTAGAGTTAATGCTAGTAAAAAATTAATACAAAACGTAAATTATCAAATATTTAATGATTAAATTGCATAAGAATCTTGACCAAAAAAATTACATAAGAATCCCTTGTGTATAAATTTTTTTTTTTCCCCCCTTCTCTCCTCTTCTTCCTTTCTCGTACAACAATTATCAACATGAATCAAACTCATTCACCAGTTAAAATATTCAAATTCAAACTCAATTTCAGGGTACAATTAAAATTTTTTAGTACATTAAATAGGCATAAAGTTTTTTCAGTGATACTATAGAATTAAAGAAACTTAATGAACTGCCAAAATATCTAGAAAGCTCATGCAAAAAGAAAGAATTTTCACTTACGCAATTGGTGGTACAACTCATAAATAAAAACACTAGCCAGATACATAATTCAGAAGTCTTTAACAACAAAATACATTGTGAAGAAGCTTTAAAAACTTTCTTATGCATAAAAGGTAAATGACAATTAAAGAATTCCTCACCTTAGTTCATTATTATCTGGAGTGGAACCTGCTTCTTTTGTACGTAACCTCTTCCTTGAAGACATGAAACTGTAGATCTTATCTTTCCAACCGCAAGATTGCAAAACTGAAGATGTTTCTTCCTTGAGTCTAATAAATTCAAAAAAAAAATAAGTTAAAACAGAAACAGAAACTGGAAGTTTTGCAAGTAACATATGTGAACCAATTAATTCCAATAATATAACAATATTTGGACATCACTCAGGTGAGCAATGATTAAAACGCAGTGACAAAAAAAAAGGAAGAAGGGAAATTTTATCTAATGACCAATATTCAAAGGCAATATAGGAAAAAGACCTACATTTGGAAAACCAAAAATTTTGTAATGCTTTCATGAGATATTAAATATGGGACTCTGTTGGTAAGAAATCGCATCAGACATTAGGTCCAGGAGCCACAAATCAGATAATTTTAGCAACATAGTTTAGTAAGCACTAAATTGTTGCCAACAGAGATGAAGCGTCTTCTAACCATATTCTCCTAAATAATCCAAAAGCAAAAAAATGTGGTTTTTGTTGCAATCACTATCTGGGTTTCATTGGGGCCTTGTCTAGATGAATGCAAAGGATTTATAGTCTCTTGAAGAGTCTAGAGTTTACAAGCAGGGCTAGTATATTTGGCATTAGTTTCTGTGGGTCTTCAGTTCACATTATAGATTCTGTAGCAAGAAAGCAACAACACGCCTTGAGATTTTTGGAAACTCTTATTTGGATGTCTAAAGAAAATAAGCACTATATCCATTGAGATTTAAGGGAGTCATTATTTAATAGTAAATTCTTTTGCCATTATTTTGTCAAGTAAACTAAGACTGCTTAATCTGAGACATCTGGCTATCTTGTACTAACATCCAGTTCTATTCCTCTTTTTCCCTTTTTTCTTTCTTTTATTTATTTATTTATTTATTCTTCGGCTACATTTTTAATTATTTTTTTCTTAATTATACAAATAAAAAAACAATAATCACAAGATGAACACTATCTCGGCAGCTGAACACAAAATTATGGAAAATGAAGACATAACCAAGCCGAACAACCTCCTACAAATTTAAATAGTTTAGGTAACAATGCAACCCTCTTATTGCTTTTTGATAACCTGGCTATATCCATATGCATACCTGCCTTAGATTCTCTTGTCCAATCAAATGCTACAAACCTTCTGTATGATTCATATCTCTAATTCTCAACCCAGCACAGTGACTAACTTTTTATCTACTTGGGGTTTCATATTGATGATGATGACAACGAGACGACGACGACGATGATGATGATGACGATGATGATGATGTTGACGATGATGATGACAAACATAGGTGAGAAAAAATTTTAAATGGAATGCATAATGAGGGTAATTAAGTACATACACTTCCTTTAGTTCTTCAACTTTTGCCAAAGATTCAGCATCCTGTGCAAACAATATGCAAGAGTGCTGTGGTTTTCTTTTGGACCCAGAGGCCTCAGAGTGGAAGTTCACACCACCATTAACCAGGTTCTTGTGATCAGGTTCTCTCACTTTTGTCAAACTGCCTCTTCCACTATCCTCACAGGTATCTGGTTTTTCTGAACTAACACCAACTTTTGCAATGGTACCATTTTCTTTTGCCAACACAAATGCTTGCATCTTCTCACTGTTAATACTATCAACTTTCTCAGTTTTGTTTAAACCATTTCTGTTTACCATTGTTGACTTAGCCTTCTCTAGTTTCTCCATACGAATTGAGCCATTGACATTTCCGTTAGTTTCAATAGCTTGATTCTTCAAAACAACTTTTCCATTGCCAGCTGTAGCTCTTTTGGAACTAGAATTCCCAGTAATATTAAATTTTATCAGTGGGCTGGAAGGTGTCTTATCAAATTTAGATATTGTTGGGGTATCCTTATGAGAAGATTCATATAGCTTTATATTAGCTCCTTTAGGTGGAAAAGCAGGTTTCATGCTTTTCGATGCTTCATGGCCATTGCAATCACGAGACTTTACACCATTGGAAATGTTGCTAGCTGGGATGTTGGCAGATTCTTGTCTTTGGTTGGTACGAGAGAAGAAAAGAATGTAAACCTTTTCTGACAAAACCTTCTGCACAGTTGAAAGTGAGACAAAAGAATCATTGCAGCAATACCACCGACCCATTGCATCCTGTATAGAAATAGAGATTCTCAGATCAGCAAAGAGTTAGTGCAGATTTTTCTTCAGAATTATTAATTACAAAGAGCATGACATGTATACCTTGATATACGCATAATAATGTCCAGACTCGGGTGAGAAGCCTGAATGAACAATGGTACCAAAAAGCTTATATTCTGGTCGTGGATCCTGCAATGCAATGAACATTTTAAGAAAAGTACTATGAATAAAAGACATAAAAGTATCATTGATTTAAGGATTGAATAGAAATAAACAGCAATCTCAAGATACTTCCAAACACAGTATCTGCATGAGCAAACAGAAACTTTTCTAATAAGTTAAACAACATAACACAGATATCATATAAAAAATTGTAAATTGAGATTTGTTAAGCACTATGGCAGAATAAAGGACAGAAAAAATTTCTAATCTGTTAAAGCAAAAACACAAAAAATGAAACAAAATACAACATACAAAAACAAAAAAACTAAATCAAATGAAGCTTCTTAAGTCAAAGATTTTTTAATCACTGTAACTTGTTCAGGTGTTTAAAGGGGATAGATGCAACAAACGTTAATAAGTGGAATGGCAGCTACAGCTTCACGTTACTTATATCCTTAGCGTGATCTTTTTGCATATTCTAGAAATTTAAAATTTTCTTTGATCAAGTAAACAGCCTAAAAACTTTTTAATATGATGGATCTAATGACTCAATAGCAGCAAACATTAATAAGTGGAATAGCAGCTACAGCTTCACGTTACTTATATCCTTGGGGTGATCTTTTTGCACATTCTAGAAATTTAAAATTTTCTTTGATCAAGTAAGCTGACTAAAATCAGAATTATGCAAACTAGGCATTTCCTAATAATTTTACGCCAACACTAGTTCTATAACTTTGCGGGTAAGCACATAACACTATTTGATTTTATTATATTTTCTCTTCCAATTAATACTTAAGGTTAGGGGAGTAAATTAGCTGAGTCAAGCCGACTACCAAGTACTAAAGATTGTCAAGCTTGGCTCCCATATCATTAAAATAATAACATTTACGTATTACAAGTGTTTTGTATATTTAAATTAATAATATTTTATATATCTATGTATAACCACAAATTCAAGCTACTACTGAGCTACGTCTAAGAAAAAGAAGAGAAGCTACATGAGTCACCGACAAGCTACGCAACATGACTACCAAGTACTAAAGATTGTCAAGCATGGCTCCCATATCATTAAAATAATAACATTTATGTATTATAAGTGTTTTGTATATCTAAATTAATAATATTTTATATATCTATGTATAACCACAAATTCAAGCTACTACTGAGCTACGTCCGAGAAAAAGAAAAGAAGCTACACATGAGACACTGACAAGCTACGCAACATTGGTGATATGCGAGCTTCATTTATCGTCTCAAGATTGGCTCATGTTTTTTGTGAGCTGAGTTTGAATGAGCTAAAATTGAGTCAATCTCAAACAGTTCGAGCCAATTTACACCCCTTCTAATTATACTTTTAGCATATGTATGGTAGGATTTAACTTCCATATACAAAAGTTTGAAACAATCTTATAACTTGGTTAATGTAATTCAGCATGTATTCCTTCTAATCCAACTTTCTTTAATGTTGCGAGTGATATTTTCCCTATTCTGTAATAGAAATGAATTTCTTTGTACTGTTGAGTAAAAAATCTTCTTTAAGACAGTGATATATGCCCATGATTATTTGGTTTGCTATATAGTCCATAAAATCTCTAATATATACCAAATTCAAAGAGAAAGAAAACAAAAATTGTTTGTAATCATTTTTTTCCTCTTTTAATAAGTGAAGCAAAGATTTATATGCGGTCAAATCTGATAGAATCATCCCAAAGCCAATTAATGAGTCAAAAATCAAAGAATTTGATATAATTCTTCATCCGCCAGAAAGAATCCTGATCATAGCAAGCCCTGGTGCTTAGATCCCCTTCTACACTATGTTTAACCTTCTCAAACCCATTAAACCAAACCAATGTTGTCACTGCTTAAAATTAGACAGAAACCTTCTTGTCAAGTTAGTTGAAAGATGTTCACTTACAATACCACTTCTTGCAAATAGTACTGATGCAAGATGGAAAAAAAGAAATGATGCAATATGGAAAAATTCTTTGAAAACTTATCAAAAGAGGGGAAAACCATATTCTAAGGCCCAAATTTTGATTTGGAATTACTAGAGACCTTATAAGGATCCAGGAAGCTTTAGTTTGATTTAGTTTCTTTATTTAATTAGTGTTTTTTATCAGTTTCTTTATGTCTTTTTAGGTGATTTTAATATTTTGGTTTCTTATTTAATTAGGATTTCCTATTATTTTAGTTTCCTTATGTTATCAGGTGGTTTTATTATAAATAGGGTCTTTATATCCCTATGAGACAGTTGATGAATTATACATATATTTTTATGAGATTATTTTCTTTGATTTTGTGTCATGCAAACAAAAAGGAGGTGTCATGCCTAGTGAAAACCAAAACTATGTGTGATGCCTAGGGATTTTAGGAGTGATTCCTAAAATTGTTATGGTGAGATGCTAGAGCCCAAACTATAATTCTCTGTTTTCTTTTCTTCTCTACCTGTCCCACATCAAATACACTACTTACATCCTTTTGGTCCTTATCACGAAAGGACAGAATATCCCAACAAGAAAAATATGGGAATTCTTCAAAGCCATTCCTGCATCCTCTATTTTCCCCTAGGCAAGCTGAGGTCTAAGAACTTAACCTCTGTTCCCATCAACTATACTAAAGCAATTTACAGTTCATAAGTAGAACAGCTAGGAATTAAACAAACTTTGTTCACCAACTTTTTCTTTAAATTGGTAAATCCATGAACAGTCAACCTCTACGTTATACATTCAGTAGTAGATAACAGCAATGCCAAAATATATTATGAACTATGTAGCCAAGCACAATTAAGTCCAACTAAACAACTATAAATTGCCCATGTAATTACTTCATACTTCACTGAATTGAATATTTCACAAACCTGGCTTGCTTTGCACATGAAGCTTGAAAGAACCAAAACCTCTTCAAATGCAATGGATTTATCAATCTTCCCACCAAAAATGCCCTCAAATCTCTAATTACAAAATCCAAAAATTAGAATTTTATTGGAAAAACTGATGCGGCCATAACACAAATGAAACCCAAAAAATCAACAATATGACTAAAAGTAGCCAAAATGTTTAGATAAACCCACCTTCAGCTGGATGACAAGAACATTGGGAGCTTGAAGAATTGACATTTGCTTTCTGGCTGGTACCAACTTCTTGCAACTACACCAACAAAAAAACTCCAATCAGAATATAACAGAAACAACTCAAAACAAGAAGAAAGTTGGTAATAAAAATTGAGTGAGAAACCTTTCGCATTTGTACTTATTGTTGCCATCCAAAACCTCAGACTGGAAGAACCTTTGCAGGGCGTCTTTAAGCGAATTACTATGCAAAACATCAAGACTAATATCCATTATCTCATCAACCTTATTGGAGTCGGTGCCACAGGATAGACACTTCACCTGGCTCTGCAAAGTACCCCCGAAAATCTCCTTCACCACCGACGACGACGTTCCATTGGCATTAGCATTGGCATTCCCATTCCGTCGCAGCTTCTTGAGACGCAGGCAAGTGTTGTGGCAGGCGTCAATGACATACCGCAAGAACTCGTGCGCGTCTTCCTGACGACCGCAGCGAAAATGTTCGGCAAAAATCCTAAGACAGCTCTGGATCTTCATGGGCGCGTCAAGGGTAAGATCCAAACTCAAAGACCGCACTATCCGCTTCTCCAATATGCAAAAGGGACAGTCACGCTTTCTTTCTGCGTCCGAAGAATCGCCTGGAAACCAAGGGAAAAAAAAAAAAAAAACCAAAAATCAAAAAAATTGAAAAATTAGGGTTCAGAAAGAAAGAAGTAGAAGGAGAAGAAAAGGGTATGTTACAGAGAGAAGAATGGAGATTGCGGAGGCAGAAATTGGCGAGAGGAGGAGTATATGTAAGGCACTGTAGAACGCTGTTGAGGTAACAAGAATTGCCGAGGTTCTTCAAACCCAAAGGTGGACCATTCTTCCGCTTCTGACTCAGTAAACTCGGCTGCCAACTCATCTGCAATTGCAGGCCCATCAACGATGACCTCCCGCTGATGATGTTGATGGAGACGATGATGATGCATCGCACGACGTCGTTTTTATGCTCCCACTTCCCCAATTCCCCCACCAACACCTTCTCAATCGCATATCGTTTTCTCAGCTCCCAAACAATAAAACTCGAAAAATCAAAAATGAATTCCAAAAATTCTTTTTCCCTGCTTAGCGGGTTTTATTGCAGTGTGCATATCTATATATGCAAATATATTTGATGTATTTTTTTACATTTTAGGAATTGATTAAAAAAAAAAATAACATAAATATTGAAGAAGAGGAACGAAGAAGAGGAAGAGGAGGAGGAGGAGGAGGAGGTAGCGTTTGTTAGAAAACCCCAATTCCGTTGTCTGATTTACGAGCTTTCATTCCTCTTTCAATTTTTTTTTTCTTTTTTTTTTTTTTTTTTTCCGCTGCCTCTCTCCCAAATTCTGCTGTCTATGAGTTTACAGGCCGATCTTATATGCCATGGGCTTTCTTTCGGCCTCTTTTGTCTACTGGACTTGTACTTGATTGAGCCCATTACCTTTTTTGAAAAAACACCACTAGTATTAAAAGTGTATTTAAAACAGTTCTAATTGTATTACCAAAATAATTCTGTACTGTCCTCAAATTTTAAATTTTCTAAATTATTCTTTTCTTTCAGAGTGTTTTTCTTCGAAAAAGAAAACGAAAAAAGAGTTATATGCCACTTTGCTAAAGATGCAATTATGATGATGAAAACGATAAATGGTGATTCCAAATTGATATTTTCTAATTAAACTCAATCTATACTTTCACAAAATAGTTATATTGTTTTTAATTAAATAATAATAAAAGAAAAAAAAAAACTAAAACCAATTTCAAAAAAGCTTCTTAATCTCTTTAGCCTCACTATCCCTTTGGTTCAAAACCAAGAAAAACCAAGAAAATTTATTTTGTAAACATAGAGAATGAGAGTGAAAAAGATAGATAAACATTTTGTTTTTGCTTTTGAAGGTGGCTTTAACTTTTGAAGGGTGCCTTTTTAAAGAAAACAAAGAGAGTTTTAGAATAGTAAATGCTTTTTGGTTTGGAAAAGTGTATTGGTCATGGTCATGTGAATCACTATCTATCCTCCAATGACAATGATTGTTGGTTTTTTTCTTTCAAACGAACAACACTTTATGCCATTAAAGAAAAGAAAAAGATAAAAAATAAAAAATAAAAATATAAAAAAGACAAAAACCTATCCTAATTTAAAATGATAAAGAAATAAACAAAAATAGTTTACTAAAATTAATTTTTATGAAACTGTATATAGTTAGTTTAGAATTATAAAAAAAAAAAATTTTGTATTACTTGGCATAAATAATGATTAATTATGATCAATATCCATTTTATAATTTGTTTTTGAAGACATTTAACTTTTCAATGCAAAAGACAGTTCTATCCATGTTGCAAAATGTATTAATGGCATTGCAATTTTAATAATTTTTTAGTATTTTAACAATTCTCATGGATAAAATGCCTTAAATAGCCTAAAGTATTAAAAAAAAAAAATGGTAGGTATTCTTATATCCTTTCAAATGATGGTTAGATTAATTCAAACCTCCTATTAAATTACATGATTTTAGGGCAAATAAAAAATAAATAAAAATAAACAAACCAAATCTAATAAAATCTTCATTTTCTTTTAAACAAATAAAATTCTATATCATCAATAAATTATAGCAAGGTCTTCTTGAGCAATACCATTAGTTTTTTTATTAAAGCTTCGTGATAATGGTGGAAGACTCAGGTTTTAATATTTTATGTAGAAGTTAAGTTAATGTCATAGAGTTGTGAAGTATAATTTTAATTTTTATAATCCAATACACGTCGCTCTCCTCTTCTCACTAATCCTCCACTTCCCACATATCAACGTTCAAAGAAAATTAAAACAAAAAAGAAAAATAAAAACATAATCAAAGCCATTGATGAACAAGCCAAAACAACTAAAAAGAAAATTGCAAAACATTAAATTTTAATGTGGATGTTCATAAAATATAGTGCAGTTAGCATATTTAGAGCAGATAGAACTGTCCTGTCGCAAAACATTAAATTTTTGTCCATATAAATTTTTGATGTATACAGTGTTTTCCAAAGAACCTTTATCTTCAACCTCGAGTTCTCTTTTATTTCTCTCTCTTTTGATATTTCTCCTACTTATACTCTCTCCTTAGATATAAACAAATAAAAAAAAAAACCATTTTTTATTTCTCTTTCCTCTTATAAATGATTGCAGTTTTTTTTTTTTTTTTTTTTTGAATCATAAACAATTGAAGACTTGTAGATTATCAAACTAAAATTCCATAGTTTGTTTTGGGTAATTTTTATTATGTAAAACCATGTATTACAAGGAATATAATGAGATACATTGAGTGAGAAATAAGGAAAATAAATTAATTCATGATAGGACCATTTTGGATCCTTCCCAAACACCTGAAGTTATCCCACCTAGGGATGTCCTACTGAGTTTCTTATCAAAAATTCAATAAAATCTCCTTGTAATTGGATGTAACCTAGCAATACAAATAAAATAACATAAATATTTTTTATAGATGTCTCGTAAAATCATCAATTAGAGATAATATAAGAGTTATACATCTTAGGTTAATCTACCAAAGCTAGAGATGACAATTTAGGTCATGATACAGTGATACGACTCGAAAATGACACAAGATTAATGGGTTTGAGTTTATTATAAATGAGTTTGGATCAAGTTTAGATCGATCCGTTTAACACAATTAATAAACATATCAATTTTGGATTGACCTGTTTAACTCGAAATTGATCCAAATTGACATGTTCAATTAAACGTACCAATTTCGGGTTCATCCATTTAACTCGAAATTAACTTAAATTGATCCGTTTACCTAAATATGTCAATTAATGTGTTAATTCAATCCGAAACGATTATAACTAGTTTAAATTATAATTTTAATATATTAAATTTACCATTAATAAAACTTTAACTAATACTTTTTATTACTAAATATCAAACTTATTTAAGGTTGTATTATTAATTTTTTTATTAATTAAAAAAATAAAAAATAAAAATTATTAAAATAATATTTGTTTACTTAAATATAATATGTTCAATACATATATGGATTTATGGACGTTGAAAAAATAAAAATTGATATGCATAAGTGTATTGGAGATGTAGAAAATTAAAAACATAATTATTAATAAAGTTATTTTTATTATTTTTAGAAGTATTTGGTTTATTATGTATATATATGCACGTGTATATATATATATATATTTAGCTATTATATGAGATTGTTATACATTCATATCATATGTTATATTATTTATAACTATAATTATATGGGTTTTGCATATATATTTTAATTTTGGATTAATTAATGACTAAATTATTTTTATTTTATATGAAATAATTAATTTAAACAAGGTAATTTAGTTAATTGGATAAATTTCATGTAAACGGATTAATATCGTATAAATGGGTCAATTTCGTATAAATTGATCAATTTCATGTAAAAGTGGATGTCAACTTTGATTTAGCTTGCTTACATTTAATATACTTGTCATAAATTTTCTCTACATCCTTTCTCATGCATGACCAATATAAATGTTCATAAAATATAGCTAATGTCTTAGCTACATCAAAATATCCCATTAAACCGCCACAATGAAATTCGCTAATTAGTAATTCATGCAAATTTTAGATAAGAATGCATAATTTATCTCCTGTAAAGATGAAACTATCAAAAAGATAAAACTTACCTTCAGTATGCATTTTACATTGCAAATAAATTTTAGCGAAGTCTTCATCACTTGCATAAAGACTTTTGAAATGTTCAAACCTTAACAACTTAGCATGCAAAGTGGAAAGTAATGAATGCCTTCTTGATAATGCATCAGCCACTACATTATCTTTACGTGATTCATACTTGATCACATATGGAAAGGTTTGAATGAATTTCATCCAACGTCCATGATGCCTATTAAGTTTACTTTAACCTTTCAAATGCTTTAAAGACTCATGATCAGTATGTAGTACAAATTCTTTTGACTAAATGTAATGCTGTCACATCTCCAATACTCTAACCAATGAATAAAGTTTCTTGTCATACGTAGGATAATTCAATGTAGCTTCACTCAATTTCCCACTGAAGTAGGTGATGGGTTTACCTTCTTGTATAAGAATATCACCTATATCAATACCTGATGCATCATACTCAACTTTAAATGTTTTAACAAAGTTAAACAAAGAAAGTGAATGTGCATTAGTAAGTATATCTTTTACCAAATTAAAAGACTTCGCTTGCTCATTTCCCTATTTAAAGCTTACATTTTTCTTAATCACTTCTATAAATGATGCTATAATGATACTCAATTCTTTCATGAATCTTCAATAAAAACTAGCAAACCCATTAAAACTTCTAACATTGATTATAGATGTGCAAACCCATTAAAACTTCTAACATTGATTATAGATGTAGGGTTGGCCATTCCCTATTTACCCTTACATTTTCATTGTCAACCTTGATGCCTTGTGCACTAACAACAAACCTAAAAATACAAGTTCAATAGTGCAAAAAGTACACTACTTAAGGTTGGCATACAATTTTTTCTTTTTTTTTAGAACATCACACACAACCCTAAAATGCTTACAATGTTTCTCTAAATTTCAACTATATATTAAGATATCATCAAAATACACAACAACAAATTTTTCTAAATATGCTCTTAAAACATAATTCATAAGATGCATAACTGTATTAGGTGCATTAGTTAAACCAAAAGGCATAATTAACCATTTATACAATCCATATTTAGTTTTAAAAGCTATTTTCCATTCATCATCCTCTTTCATGCAAATTTGTGATATCCACTTTTATGATTAATTTTAGATAAAACACAAGTACAATGTAATTCATCAAGTATATCATTTAACCTAGGTATTGTATGTCTATATTTAATGGTTATGTTATTAATGGCCCTACAATCAGTGAAGCAAAAATCACTAAGGCAGGCAATATATATGCGATAATGTCGTGTTTTGGTCATCGGTGATACCGATAGGGGGGTTAGAAGTTTCTGTAAGCGGTGCCAAAGAAATATTCACCAGCGTCGAAAGATGTCGCTTGAATCGTCAGAAATCGGTGGATAATGGTGGAGACGAAATGAAGAAGCCGGTTGTTGGTGGAAATCTCGGCCGGTCCTCTCTCAAGATCCAGTTTGAAGGTTTTCAATGGGCTTGAATTGATCTACATTGAGTATTGTCTAAGAATTGGTTTCTGGAAAACAACACTTTGCCACTTTGTAGAATATATTCACTTGGTGGGTCTCCTAGATTTGGGGTTTATGGTACAGATTTTGGGTGGAATTCACCTAGAAAAGTGGATATGATTGGTATTGATAGGAGTGGGGCTATTTCGCTTCAAAACCGTGGAGATGGTGATGGAGGAGTTAAGATTGGATTTGTTGTGTAGAAAGATTTAATGGAAGCTTTTATTGCTCTATTTGCTGAAGGACTTGAAGACCACCCATTTTAGTTTTTCTTGGGGATATCAGATTTTCTTCTTTTCTTAATATTATTATTATTATTATTATTTAATACTTTGTTTCTTAAAATAGTACACATAGGAAATAGAAGGAAAATAAAATGGGTGTTTTGGATGGTTGTGAGTAAATGATGTTGCTAGGTTCTAAGTCACTGAAGCAGGTAAAGGTGATAATATATATAATTAATATTATATAACAACCTTAAGGGTGTAGGGAGATAGAACTCTGTTTAAGGTGATTCAGCAATCAAGAAAGCTATGTTTGGCTGGATATGTATCGATGTTGTATCCTTTTTTAATATAATAATAGATTTTATGTTGTTTTGTTTACCAAAAAGTGTTATTTTCATGCAAGTTCCATGTATTTGAGAGTCTCATTTGATCTGCAATTTGGTGTGTTTGTGATTGGAAGAGGAAGATCTGGTGTGTTTGTGTGTTTAATATTATCTCATATGTAAAAATTTATATTCTAAATTAAAAATTTACAGTTTTCGTAACTTTATTAATATTTCCATCAATATCAATATTTCCACAAAATCATACCCTTGACATTTTCATCGATATCGATATTTTCTTCACTACCTATAATCAACACATATTCTCTATGATCCATTTTTTTTTTAGGTACTAATAATACAGGTACAACACAAGGACTCATGTTTTCTCTCATATAGCCTTTATCAAGAAGTTCACTTACTTGAAGTTTCAATTCCTCTTATAGAGGTAATCTTTTAGGAATCTCCTCCGAAAAGATATCTTCATATTTCTGCAAAAGAGACATAATAGAATTAGGCAAAACAAGATCATCAGGGTTAGCCAAATAATTCAAATAACATTCTTTATACATTATTACAAACATTGGCTTCTTGTTAAAGAAAGCTTTCTTAATTTCACTCTGTTTTGCATAAAATGTATCTCTTTTCTTTCACCTCTTTCCCTCTTGTTTTTCTTTTTCTTTCCTCTCACTTTCATCCATGGATTTAACACTCCTTTCCTTGGAATGTAGATCGGTCTCATATGATTTATCCTCTTTTAAGTTATGATTTATCCTCTTTTAAGTTGTTATTCTTGGCTGAAGGAGGAGTCATTCTCTCTCCCTTTTGATTTTTGGCCTTTATTGCAATTTACTTTCCCATTGACTTTTGCATTGCTATTTGATCTTCCCATACCTATATAGGAGATAATGGTGTAAGTACAACACTTTTACCTTTAAAATTAAACTCATAGTTGTTAGTTCGACCATGATGCAAAGCATTGTTGTCATATTGCCAAGGAGGGCTTAATAACAAGTGTCCAGCCTCCATAAGAACTACATCACACAAAACTTCATCAATTTAGTTCTTGAAAGTAAAGGTACCCTAACTTATTTAGTCACCTTTACATCATTACTATCATTCAACCATTGTAATCTATAGGGATCTAGATGTTTAACAATAGGTAGACCTAGTTTTTCAACAAGCAAAATACGAGAAACATTTACATAACTACCACCATCAATTATCACGCTATATATCTTATCTTGGATTTTGTATCTAACATGAAAGATGTTTTCATGGTGTATACTTCCTCATCTTTGTACAATGCCAATTCTCACCTCGCCACCAAATTCAATCCTTCATGATATGGCAGCTCATCCTCGTTTCCACAATCATCGCAATCTTATGAAAGATGGTATCTCATTGTCATTTAAATTCTCTTCCTTGGACTTTACTTCTCCACTCTCTTATATGATCATTGTCCTTTGATTTGGACATTGGCTAGTTATATGTCCCCGCTTTAATATTTAAAATACATTATATCACGATTACAAAAAGGGGCCAGATAAGACTTATTTGATTGGAGTGTTTAGAACTTTTAGCCTTAGCTTCTCTTTTTGGCGTTAAAGTTGTTTCTAAATCTGGTTGGCTTCCATGGATTGGTTTTTGATTTCTGAGGGCTTCATGCACTAGATGCACATGTGAAACCCTTTCTCTTAAGTTGTTGCTCTATTTTGATCGCCATATGCAACATCTCCTCAAGATCCATGTATTGGTGAAACAAGCCATTGTACATTCCTTGTCCTCCACCATATCAATTGTAAGCATTAGAGACTCCATCTCTTGATAGTACTCCTCTACACTCCTTGAACCTTAATAATAAGTTTGTAACTCTTAATAAATATTACGATAATAATGGCTAGGTACATACCTCTTTCTCATTAAAGTTTTCATCTCTACCTATATAGAAATTGCTGTTTGACCAGCTTTCTTCCTAGTAATGCATCTCTTATCTCGCCACTTTAGAGCATATTCAAGAAACTCCACCTTACTAGCTTGAACTTCTTAGATTCCGAGTAATTATGATAGTCAAAAATCATCTCAACTCTTTTCTCCCACTCAAGGTAAGCATCGAGATCCATCTTTCCATGGAATGAAGGCATTTTAAGCTTGATACACCCATTGTCTTCCCTACAGTTCCTCCTTCTTATACTAATTGAATCTGCCTCTCATCTCCCAAGCCATCTCCATCGGTTCTACTAGTACGGTCATCTCTTTACACACCCTTTCACCTATTTGTTCTAACTTGTAGGGCTGTTTGTTGTATAGAAGCATCCATCCTTGATTTGACTTCATTAGTTTCTCCCCTAAGCTCTTTTGTTTCTATCTTAAATTCAGCCTTGAATTTCACTTCGAGCTTCTTCATCATGTCACCAATTAGAGCTTGTAAAAGTCTTGGATCAAAATTAATTTTTTGTGCCATTTATTCTAGAAAAAGATTAGTAATAAAAGTACAATAATATAAGAGAGCACAATAATATAAGAGATTTTCACAATTTCACTCCCTCATATGTTTTACTCAATTAAGATCTTAACACTCGTATTTGCGCATTAATTTTTACTTTTACCCTTTAATGAGCTTACACTCTTTTGCCTTTTTCTTCTCTTAGTCAAATTTATTGGCTCTTTGCAAACTAAATCCCAAACAATACTAAGTTCAAAATTAAGTCCGATTAACTTATCAACAAGATTGACTAACTTAAAAAAAACAAGAAGCAAGCAAAAATAAATTAGAGAATAGCTAGTTTTAGCCAATGAAAGAAATTGACAAAAAAATTTAAACAAAATGACCACAAGAGCAACTTTGGAAATAATAAGTAATTTAGATAGTAAAAAGATAATTCAAGATGACAAAAAAACAATTAAACCAAAGAATTGAGGAGAAAAAAAGCAATACCTTGAATTTGACCTTAATTGTTTTTTTTAATCCTAAGGCTTAGTACTTTTTTTCTAGCCAAACCTAAATCGCTTAATTTGTAATATATATCTTAACCAAAACCAGCAGCAAGATCACAATAATCTTCACAATAGACTAGGCTTTCATCCTAAATTCTAACTTATTTCCTAATTTAAATTTAGCTAGTCAATTCCTTTATAGTTTAGGAAGTGAAAACAATTATAAAATATGCTTATTAACCAAAAGTAAAATATATTGCAACAATATGACCCTTTGCAACATATCTTATTCACAAAAACAAGGATTTAAATGAATTAAAATCTATAACTAGTAGTTTGGTAGATATACCTTAAAATCTTGGAGATTTTGAAAGGGAGACTGAAAGATGTAGTAGAGATAGTCATGACTATTATTAGTGTGGAAAGAATAATGGTGTTTGTGATGGTGTTTATGGTAGAAGCAAATCATCAACAATATCCTCCTTGTGATTTTTCTCTCCTTTTTCCTCTTTCTTCTTCTTCTTCTTCTTATTCTTCAATGGATAAAATAATTCAAATTCCAAGCATATTATTCCATCGATTTATGTCTGCATGGAAGAAGCTTATAAAAAGTACAGTATTCCTAAAAACAAAGAAATGTGAAGAATGAGATATATTATTATGCTCATGTACATCATAATTTATAGCTCTCTCTAGGATATAAAATTGGTAATAAATCTCCTTAATTAAAAGAAAAAAATAAAATCAATTCCTAAATAACTGTATAGCTCATAAATTTCTTAACTACCTAAAATAGCACATAACAAATATATAACTACAGAATCTTCAAACACTCCCCTTCAAGTTAGTATGAATATATCACACATGGAAAGCTTGCTAAGTAAGTTCTCATACCGCGCGCTAGGAAGTCCTTTGGTAAGAATGTCCGCTATGTGGCTCGTGATGGGTATGTAGGACATACATATCACACCACTGTCTATCTTTTACTTGATGAAATGTTTATCCACTTCTACATGCTTTGTTCTATCGTGTAGAATTGGATTGTGAGCTATAGAAATAGCTGCCTTGTTATCATAATATATTTGAATAGGTGTTGGCATAGGAACCTTTAACTCTTCTAGGAGTGATTTGATCTATAACACTTCACAAAAGCTATGCACAACTGAGCCGAATTCTGCCTTTGGCATTACTCCTTGCTACAGCACTACTCCTTGCTACAACACTATTTTTTTATTTTTCAAGTGATCAAATTCCCTCCTATCAAAGTGCAGCAGCCTAAAGTAGATCTTCTATCATTTATATCACTTGCCCAATCTGCATCTGTGTAGGCTTTAACTTGGACATGACCCCTATTTTTGAATGAGAGTCCTTTCCCCTGAGTTCCTTTCAGATATCTCAAAATCCTAGACACAACTTCAAAGTGAGTAGATCCAATTGAATGCATAAATTGACTCACTACACTTACTGCAAACACTATGTTAAGTTTTGTGTGTGACAGATATATTAGTCTTCTAGCTAATATTTGATAATGTTCTCGATCAACCACCTTAGTTGTTGTGCTGCTTTAACTTCATATTTGGGTCTATTGGAGTTTTTGCAGCTTTACAACCTATCATCCCTGTCTTTTTGAGCAAATCAAGAATGTATTTTCATTGGTTGATGAAGATTCCCTCCTTGGACCATGCAAACTCCATCCCTAGAAAATACTTAAGCTTTCCCAGGTCCTTAATGTCAAATTCATCCTAAAGTTTATTCTTCAACTTGTTGATCTCAAACAAATCATCTCCAGTTATGATAATAACATCTACATAAACTATCAAAATAGCTATTTTTCCTTTGGTGTGTGCTTGAAAAATAAAGTATGGTCAGCTTAGTTTTGTGAGAAGTCGTGCCTCCTTACTACATCTCAAATCATTTAAACTAACTCTTGGTGATTGTTTCAGCCCATATAGTAATTTTTTTAAACTGTAAGTTTTGCCTCTTTTAAGACTTTCTTCAAATACGGATGGTAGGTCTATATATACTTCTTCCTTTAGGTCTCAATTCAAGCATTTTTTACGTTGAACTAACGAAGTGGCTAGCTAAAATTGACTGCAAAAGAAAGAAGTATTCTGATGGAGTTAATCTTAGCAACAAGAGCAAAAGTTTCTTAGTAGTCTATACCATGAGTTTGAGTAAATCTTTTTGCTACGAGTCTTGCTATATGTCTCTTAACATTTTCATCAGCTTTGTGCTTCACTATAAACAACCATTTGCTCCCAACCATTTTCTTGTCATGAGGTAGATCAATAATATTCCATGTATTATTTTTCTCAAGAGCATTCATCTCTTCCATCATAGCTAACCTCCACTTCGGATCATTTAATGCTTCCTAAACAGTTTTTGGCACATACAAATTAGAAATCCTATATACAAATGCTTTATGAGTATGTGATAATCTTTCATATCATAAGTACTTTGCAATGGGATCTTTTGTGCAAGCTCGGTAAATTTTCTTAATGCAATTGGAAAATCAATATCTGAAGAGGACAGATTAGGCAAATTATTAGATAGAGATGGAATATGAGTAGAGAATTACTCTTCTGAGTTGTAGGATCTTCACTCGACAAATTGGACTAGACTTCTACTGAAAGAACAAGTCGAACAGTAGTACTTTTATGAAACCTTTTCCTAGTATAAAACTGAAACTCAAGATGAGAATTGTGAATCATTTGAAGTAATTCTCCCCTTATCTTTGATAACGTAGTATCTGGAAATTTAGATCAAGAGTACTATCACTAGGTTCCATTCTTTCAACAATTGTTTTCTAAACTTGTTTATCAAAATTAATCAAAGGTATAAATTCTTCTAGAATAAGTAAAATTTCCTACAAATTATTTTCCTCTCTCATGTTCTCCCCCTGAAGAGAATTTTTTTGAAAGAAATATTGATCATCAACAAACTGTACATCCATACCCTCAAAAAATTTCTCTATAATTGGATTAAAGCATTGTACCCTTTTTTATTATATTCATAACCAAGAAAAACAAATTTTTCAGCTTTTTGGTGCAATTTTGATCGAAAAACATTTGGTATATACATATAACAGACACAACTAAACATTTTTCAACGAAGATCCATAGATATCCGAAATGTGGGAAAACAATTTTTCAGAATTTGTTAAGGTGTTTCATAATTTAAAACTTTAGATGGCATTCTATTTATCAGGTAACAAGCAGTTCGGAGTACATTTTCCTAGAGATATTTAGGTACATCCATAGAAAACATGATGCCTATAGCTATCTCAAGAAGATGCCTGATTTTTCTTTTAGCAATTCCATTCTATTGTGGTGTATCATGACAAGTTGATTGATGAATAATACCTTTTTTGGTCAACAATGCTCCTAAACATTTATTGAAGTATTCAATCACACTATTAGATGTTAGAATACCAATCTTGGTTTGAAACTGATTTTCAATCATTAGGACAAGTTCTTTAAATCTCTGATTTCCTTTCTAAGAAGTAAACTCAACGTACCCGTGTATGGTCATCAATAAAAGTCACAAACCATTTTTTGCCAGAAAGTGTGTTAATCTTAGAAGGAAACAAATAAAATGGAAACGAAATTCGATGATCTTTAGCCAAGCAACAAGCCTCACAATGAAGTTTTGAACAATCAATTCCTTTAAACAAGTTAGGAAACAAATGTTTAAGATATGGAAAACTAGGATGCCCTAATCTCTTATGCCATAATATAACTTGATCATAGACACAGTTTGAACTACGACTACTTAAACCATGAACTTTTTTATTACCAATAGCGGTTTCATCAAAGTAGTAGAGCCCATTTATCTCCAATCATCTTCTCCGAGTTCTAGTCCTAAAAAATACAAACAGAAGGAAGAAAAACAATGGAGCAGTTAGTATCTTTAGAAAATTTTGCTGACACAAAGAAGATTGCAGGCAAGTTTTGGAATACGTACAATAGATTTGAGAGTAATTTTTTTTATGAAAATTTAAAAATTTCATTTTCTTGTAATAGATGCAAAACTACCATCAGCTATTCTCACTTTTTCGATATCAAAACAAGGATAATAGAAACTAAGTAAATTAGAGCAACTTGTCATATGATCAAAGGCCCTTGAAGCTATGATCCAAGGATCAAATTTTTCTAGAGCTGAAAGTGTCAAAGAATTGCTACCTATTTATACCAAAGACCTTATAAGAGTATTAGGTGATAAATAGGATTTTAGAAGTTTGAGAAGATGATCTAATTACTCTTTATTGAATGGAGATGATTTTGCCTTGTTTATTGTAGGTAAATTTTGTTCACCAGGTTTGCTCCTCCTACCACTAGATGGTCTACTCTGCAGCTTGTAGCAATGCTCTTAGGTATGGCAATGTTTCCCACAGTAATCACAACGAAGGTTATTCTTGTCTCCAAGCCACTGATTTTGGGATGACTTTCGACTGACTTGGGCCTCAAAAATAATCAGGGCTGACCTTTCCACAAGTTCGGTTATACCTACAGCCTTCTTTATAAGCATCACTTGTCTCCAACTTTCTTCTCTATGTGCTTCTGCAAATACCTCATTGATTGGGGGCAGAGGGTTCCTTCCAATAATCTGACCATGAACCTCATCAAATTCAATGCTTAAATCTATAAAAACTTGAAGACTTGGCCAACATTCACGACCTTCTTGTAGTAATTGCAGTAATGGGCTAACTTCCATTAATAATCATTGAATAAGTCTAGGTCCTACCAAATTCTCTTAACAGAATTAAAATATTTAGTCATAGAGTCCTCACTTTGCCGAGTATCTCCACGTTGTAGAGTTAATTCGTAAACTTGGGACTGATTCTCTAAATCTGAGTACATCTATTAGATATTATCCCATAATTCCTTGGCCATAGAATAGCAGAGATAACTTGTCCCTATCTCTTCAGACATAGAATTAACCAACCATGTCCTTACCATGGAGTTTTCAACATTCCAAATAGCATAGGCTGGATCATTCACACCAGGCTTCTTTGTATCTCCTGTGATATAGCCAATTTTCCCTCTTTCTTTGAGATACTTGCCAACAGATTGTGACCACCGAAGAATGTTGTCACCATTTAGTTGGATTGTAGATCTAAATGGGTTGATTTTTAGGCAAATTCTTGTTAATCTAAGGCTGAGGAGGCTGAAAACTAGATGTGATTCCATACATTTTTATGGACATAAACGCAAAAATAAAACCCTAGGTCTTTTCTGCTTTGATACCGTAAAAACAGAGACATATGAAGAATGAGATATATTATTATGTTCATATACATAAGAATTTATAGCTCTCTATAAAAAATTGGTAACAAATCTCTTTAATAAAAAGAAAAAAATAAAACTAATTCCTAAATAACTGTACAACTCATAAATCTCGTAACTACCTAAAATAGCACATAATCAAATACATAATTATAGAATCTTCCAACAATTCCATCAAATGATTATCCAAATATTGTTATATAAATAGACCAAGCTTGAGAGTGGAAAATGCATTGATTTTCATTCATGCACTATGTTTCCTTGCTTTATCAGATGTACAAACTGCACAATCAACAAAAATCCCCACTATGGTATAACGTTTTAAGCATTCCCTTTTTATTTTTAGTTTTTTTTTTCTTTAAATTCCTTTATTTCTTATTTCTTTAGTAATGTTTTTAGATAATGTGATATCCTATCAATGATGAATAAGGATAATGACAGAAGATTCGAGTCTCGCACATTAGGTCAATCTGATGATTTTGACATTAGGATAACCTTTATTAGCACTTGAATTGCTTCAAATGCTAAGATTTCAAAATACTTAGTATGAGTTTAATAAAATACTAAAACGTTATTTGAGCAAAAATGATATAGATCTAGGGAATTAACAATGTATTTCAACCTTGAAAGCGATCGAAGGGCTGATAAAGAAAAACCTGAAACTAAAATATTTAAGTTAACCAAATATGAGTTTGGTTATTTATAAACAATTATTTTCCTATTGGGACGTCTTTATGGTATATTTTATAATAAAGATCTTTATTATTTGCTCATGAAATGCTGTAAGGGCTAAAATTGAAAAAAAAATATTTATGAATTATAAAAATTTAGTAAAATACTAAAATCTTAAAAGGGTAAAAGTGAATCATGGACTAACATAAATCTCATATATATCATTTAGCTCTCTACTTTTAAAGCAATTCAAAGGCTATTGAAGGAAGTCATGATGGTTATCCAATTGAACGGTCCTCAAGAATTTTTTTATAAACAACTATATATATATATATATATATTTGATATTATTTACTTTATTTGAATGTATATCATGTGGCTTTAAATTTTTATATTAAAAAATTATACTTATATATTAGATCAAAGTTAACCAGATATATATGTATATACATATGTTGACTTATTCACTTATATAATTTGTTAATATTATTCATTAATAATGTGAATTTTGTTGGTGATGATGATTGTTTTTTGTATGAAAAGTTTTCTGTAATGATATGGAAAAAAACTTGAGTTTTGTTAAGACACTCAAAAACTAGTTATAAGTGTTATTATCTTTTACAGTTAGGATATTTATTATTAGCTTATTAATTTCTTAAAGGCTCAAATTAAAAAAATATATTGATGAACTATATGAATCTAGTAAAATACTAAAATTTAAAAAAGGTAAAAGTGAACCATGGCTAATAGAAATCCTAAAATATATGTTTGAACTCTCTACCCTTGAAGTAATTGAAAGGCTATTGAAGGGTCATGATGGTCATCCAATTGAACAATCCTCAAAAATTTCATTATAAACAACTATGTATATATTTGTATATCATTTACTTTATTTGAATGTATATCATGTGGCTTTGTATGTTTATCTTCAATAATTATGCATTATAGATTACCATCAAAGTTAACCATATATATTATCTTGTTTACTTACATAATTTGTTAATATTATTGATCAATTATGTGTATTGATTGTAATGATGATTTTTCATGTTATGAAAAGTTTGCTGTAATGATATGACAAGAAATTTGAATTTTATTACGACACTCACACACTAATTATAAGAATTTTTTTTTAGTAATATTGAAAATAAAAATATGCGATACTAGAAATTACTTTTAAAGGATATGAATATAAGCTTAAGAATTGCTATATGAGTACTTTTACTTTTTCATGGATAAAGAATTGCTAATTTTAGTGTTTATTTAAATTATTCAGACGAAATCATGCAACATTTTTATGTAAGAATAATTGATCATTTTCATAAATTGAAAATGGTGAAGAATCTTAGCTAATATTATTCAGACTCACTTTGGTCCAAAAGTATCATTAGTGGCCGAAAAACTCATCAAAATATTTGGCAAAACTTCCCATTGATGGATCTCTCAAATGGTGAAGAATCTTGGCTAATAAAGGTCAAAAATGAATTCAGAAGGTCCAAATTAGGGGAAAACGGTGTGTGGGTCGAGCTGAAATGGCTTGAAATTCGGCCAACCCATAAGAAAAAGAATTGGCATTTCAAACAGTCAATCTTGGTGTGTCCAAATTTCCACGGCTGCAGTTATCATAAAATTCCATGGTTACAGTCGCTGTCGAGTGGGCTTTCTCCTTATAAGGTGCGTGTAGATTGCGAGTGGCCAGAATTTGAGAAAATGGTGGTGACTCTATTGGTGTATAAATGGGTTTGAGTCAACCTAGTTCGGAGCCTTATATGTGGAGAGAGCTCTCTCGGGTTTTGGGGATAAAATTTGTATTTTGGATTTTGTTCACTGTTGGACTTGCTCTCCAACACTTATATAAGACATTGGGTCACTAACATATGAAAATTTGAACTAATTTGGACACTAATATAATACTAGTATTTAAATTTTCTAAACCATAAATTTTTATTCGTAATCTAAATTTGGGGTGCCGTCAGTCTATAAACTCGTATCAATGGATTTTACACAATGACATATTAGTCAAATCAAAACCTTAACTATAGAAAAATTCAACCTGGGACCCACATATTCGGTTTATCAAAACCAATCAAATTTATACAACATGAGTATTTTAATACAGGTAATTTTTATATGCATATATGCAAGTACAATGTATATTTATATGAGAATTATTCCCTGAAAACTATCTCCAACCATATAATGGGCAATATGATGATGTAGCAAGCTATAATGGGAACAATTCAATTAATGATTTATTAGGGTGTAAATGAGCCGAGTCAAGCCAAATATTGGCATTCTCAAACTAGGCTCACATGATTTTAAGGGTGCTCAAGCTTGATTAGGCTCATTCATGCAAAGCTCAAGCTCAGTTCAGCTCATTACATTATTAAAATTTAAAAACTTGAATATTTGTTTTCTTAAAACTTAAATTTTAACATTAATAATTAATAAATTACAATTATTCTATTAATTTTATTATAAAATTGATTTAAATTAAAAAATTTATAAATTTAAAATACAAAAAATATAGCTTATGCATTATAAATACTCAATATGCTTAAATTCATAATATAATTTTTTTATTAACACATATAAATGATAAATTTGGGTTACCAATGAGCTACTCACGAACTTAATTTAATGCTCAAGGTCGCCTCACAAGCTTCATTTCTTACTCAAGCTCGATTCATTTTCTTTATAAGTCAATTTCGAGCGAACCAAAATGGAGTCAAGCTCGAGCTTATTTACAACCCTAATGATTTTAAAACTAAAAACCTAAATAAGGATGTGACAACAAATTTAGCACTTGCCACATCATTATGCCCTCTACTATAAGCTGTGAAATAGTTCCCTATAAATTAAATATGATATTTGTATATCGTTTACTTTGTTTGAATGTGTAGAACATATGCCTTCAAATTTTGTATATGTCCTAAAAGTTATGAAATTAGCTAGATTACATCAAAGTTATTCATAATCATTATATTGTTAACAGTTCACTAGTATAATTTTTTAATATTCATATGTGAATGTTGGTGATGATCATGGTATGAAAATTTTCTTGTAATGAAAAGAGAAGAAATTTGAATTTGGCTAAGCAGTCAAATACCAATGATGAACTTGAATTACTATTCTCTAGTGATATTGAAGACATAAATATGTTGTTCTAGAACTTTTAAAAGATATGAAATATAAGCTTATTGTTATACAATTTTATTCTGTTGTGATTGTGGTTTTGGTGGATCAAGAACTGAAAATGTTAGGGTGTTTCTTTGCATTATTCAGACTAAGTCATGCTACATTATACATTTATTTTTTCATTACTTTTATAAATTTTATTTAATTAATTGATTATTTTCATGAATTAAAACGGAGTGGAATCAAGTGAACAAATTATATGGAAACATGTTATAAGGATTGCAAGAAGATCCTTAATCAGTATCCTATACACTTTTCTTTTCTTTTCTTTTTTTTTCGTTTTTTCCTACAATGAAATAGATATGTTTGGCATGCATGTTCAATAAAGTATTATACCTTTTTAATCCCAACCATAATTTTGGTTGAACTATATAATTTTTCTCATCTAATATCAATTTTTTTTTTCTTTAACAGTTATAGCTAGATGTTTCTCCTTGTTGATTGAAAAAAAGAAAAAAAAATGGTGATCATAGATAGCAATAGTAGAAATGAATTTTTTAATTAAAAATAAGACATTTCTTGGTAAAGCTATTGTAAAAATTAGGCCCTAGATTTGCTAAATGACATAAACAAATATGAGCAAGATAAAAAACAAGAAGAGGGACTTTTGTATAACAATATTGATATCCAATTTATATATTTGAATGTCTATGGGATGGTTAATTTAGATGACAATTAATTGTGGCATATGGTATTAATATCATTCTTTTAAGATTGCAAGATCAACGAACACAACTAACCAACTCTTATTAACCAAAAAAAAAAAAAAGGCTATCCGACTCTAGATTTAACAAATGCACATCACAATTTAAAACACCTGCCAAAACGTATTTAAAACTAATTTTCTCGCTCGAAACAAAATAATGATAATAATAATAATAATTAACAAAAAAAAGAGTGAAGAAGATGAAGAAAACCTAGCTTTTGTTTTTTTCCTTTTGTTTTTTTTTTTGGGGTAAATAAATCATAAACTTAGCTTGCAACCAACAATATGACTGTATTCATTTCTCATCGATTAGACACTCCTTCAATATCTCCTGCAAACAAATGAGAGCACCAATTCAAATTAACTTCATTAAAACTCGTAACCACAAAACTAACTTTTTTATTTTGGGTTTGGAAGAAAAGTACCAGGAAAATGAGAATGGAATCAAGGTCAGTTTAATTTCTAACATAGAGGCCATTGTTAAACCTGTAACAGTAAGACAAAATAAAGTCAAAAATCGGTTTCTATTAGCAATTTCAGAATCTTATATGAAAATAAAATTGGAAAAAGCTCAAATAAATGAAAAAGCTTTATGTTCCATTGGCACAGTATAGCAGTAAAGTTACTGTTTTTTGGAACAAAAATTATAAGTTTGAATCTTTCTCTCCCAATATCATAAATAAAAAACTTTAGAGGGCTTCCTTGGTGGGTGGGTGGGTGGGTGGGTGTGAAAGGAAAGGGCAAAGTTTGTTCAGCCCAAGCGCCCCCCCCCCCCCCAAAAAAAAAAAAAAAAAAAAAAGAAGAAGAAGAAGAAGATATAAAGTAGAATATTACACAGACCAGTTCGAATCACATCCTTCTCTCCACTTTAAGTTAAAATATTATGATAATGTTGAACCGCGAAAACAATTTAATTAGAATCCAAATTGATTTCATAATTTGTAATTAAATTTAATGTCTAATGACCCCTACTAAACCGAGATAAGCTATTTATAACTAATAAATAATTAATCTATACATAAAGCCATTACATTTAATCAAAAGAACATACACAACAGCATAAGTCCCAACTATTTTTTTTTTTAAATAATTTCGTGTCCATCTTATCAATTTATGCGAAGGTATATTATGTATAATATTAATAAATTAAACTTTATAAATTGTGAATTTGCATATTATTCAAAATGCTTTCTCAAAGGAAAAAAATAAAAAGTATAGTTGTGGAAAATATCTTATATTATGTTTGGTATACAAAATAATAATTTGTCTAAAAACATAAATAACTAGTGAATTGAAAACGATAATTCCTATTTATATATTTAGTAAAAATATTGGTTTAAAATTAAGATTTAGCTTTATAAATATTTTTTTTCCACAAATGTTCAAATTTGGTAAAATTAATTAAAAGTTAAATTTTATATATATTTTTATATTGAGTGGTTTTTTTTACAATTTTAAAATGATTTTTTATAGTTCTATTCTTTATACATTACTACATAAAAATATAAAAAATATAAAATTACTTAATACAATATTATTTATTTCTAAATTATCTTTAATTCATACCATCTCAAATTTATATATCTCTTACAAATTAAAATTCTTTTTACAATTCTAAAATAACTATATACATTTTTTCGCTAAAATATTCTTCTTTTCTTCTTTCTCATTATGAATTAGGATTGATTTTTTTTTTCTCACCTTTTCAATGACATAAAAGGTTATTTATTTGAGAGCAAAAAACCAATAAACAATGGAGGGTAATGGTGATTGGGTGCTTGGTAGTATGCTTCTGAAAACTTTGAAAATGTTCAATCGTATATTACTGAACGTTTTAAAGTAGTTCAGTTTTGTACTATTTTCTGAATTTTTTTTTTTTTACTGTATAATGTTTGATCGTAAACTTTTAAACATCTTTAAGATTTTCAATCTTGTACTTTTAAACTTTTTTAAAATTGTTGAGTTATATTTCTCAACATCTTGAAAGTTGTAATTTATTATTTTGGAATGTTCGGCCCTAAATTTCTGTACATATTTAAGATGTTTGATTATAAACTTATGAATATATTTGGAATATTTAAATTTGTTCAACCCAGCAATTTTGTAATTTTTTTGTAAAGTATATTTTTAGATGGTTCGACTATATACTTTTGTTAAACTTTGATGTTGTTCCGTTATAAGCTTTTCAAGTTGTTTGGTTGTAAACTTTTGTATCGCTGAAAATATTCAGTTGTAAGCTTTTAAATATATTAAATGGCTTTTACCATCTTAATAATGTTCGGATGGACGCTTCCGAACAATTAAAAAATGTTCAATTTTAAACACCAAATAAAAGATGAATTTAAATATACCAGATCAAATATAAGAATGTTGTTCCGATCTGATCGTTGGTAAGCGATAGAAAAAAAAATCCAAACTAAAGTAATCATCACAAAGTAAAAATAAAAAAATAAAAAACTAAATACATCTTACTATTTTATATTTTTGAGCTTCCATAATTTGTGAATAACTGTTGTATCTGCAACCCTAATTTTTAATGAAATATAAGTTAGATGGATATATGTAATGTATTATTTGAGAGGAAGAATGAGACTGTATAAAGAAATTATTTAAATATGTTTAGTTAACAAATATACTTAACAATAATTTTAAACGGGGATAAAAATATAAATTAATAATGAAACTGTGTAGAGTCCAAATGGTAATGCAACTAGAAATTCTTTTTTATATTTTTAGTATGTAATAATATATGTAAATTTAAACATAGTAAGGATATTTTTAAAATTTATGTAAATTAAAACATAGAAATAGGAATTCTGAGGTTTTAAAAAGAAAATATTATTCTTTTAAATGAAGGCATATCTATTCTTATGGAATAACTATTATCAAATTCAAAAACTTATCCAAAAAAAAAAAAAACTAAATTTATAAAATATATTCTCTATTCCTATATTTATTTCATAAATCAAACATGCCTTTAGTGTGAAAAAAGTTATAGGCGAAACTAAGTTGATTATGATGGGAATGATAATATTAATATCATTTTCCATGATTTATTAGTACAAGCAGATTATCCTCTATCCCACTTTTTGCCATCTCAATTTTCATCTCCTAGTAAAATTTGAACACCAATTCATGTTGTTCACCTTCCCCATCCCATAAAAACAAAGAGTTTTATTTGTGCATGGCGGAACACGTTAAAGAATGCTATGAAATGAGAGACAAAAGGAGGATATTGGTACTTATATGAAAAGTGCTTAAAAGAAATAAATGAAGTATGCTCTAAACTTTTGGTAGAAAAATATATATAAGTACACTTTTGGAAGTGTAAACTACAAGACGTCTTTAAATTTTAAATATATTAGGTATGATAAAAATTTTCTAATCCCAAATATATGCTACAAATCTTTTTATTTTTATCTATGTTAAATAATTGTATATTTGATTTCTTTTTATTACAATTTAAGAGATAAAATATTTTCATCCAAGTTAAGATTTGAACTTCAAAAACTTTGAAAATGTATTTCCAACGGTTTTACCACTAAATCAAATTTAATAGGACAACTTTTTCTTTATATGTATTTATTCACAATATTTTTATTTTGTGACAAGTACTTTTGTAATGGTTTTTGTCATTAAATTGTCATCTTATAGGGCCACTTTTGTATCTTTTAAAAAATAAAAACCAAACATTACAAGGCTACCAATAAAAACAATCATTTCCTATGTACTTTTTCTCTTTTCTTCTTCTTTTTTTTTTTCCCCTTGATGTTTTCATTTTGGAAGTGGTGGTATTGAACTCTGGACCTTTGCATCCAAAGTTAATTTGATAGTTTACATGATTCAAGGAATAATGACCCTACTAATAAACCGTTAAGAAATTATTTTAATTAAATAACTTAAACACAAAGCCATTACACTCGATTATCAAAAGGTCACTGTATATGCGGCAAGGTAATATAATATTAATAAACTAAAGTCTATAAATTATGAATTATTCAATCATGAGAAAAAGTAAAATACTAATGGATAAAATTAGTGTGAAAAAAGAAGTGAGAAAATCTAAATTTATGATAATGGGAATGACGACATCATGATTTTAGCACAAGCAGATTATACTCTCTCCCGGTTTCTGTCATCTAAATTTTCATCTCCTAGTAAATTTTCAACACCATTTGATGTTTTTATTCACCTTTCCAATCCCCTACAAAAGAGAAGTTCTTATTTGTGCAAGGCAGAACATATGACAAAATGGAATGAAATGAAAAAGAAATTAGAAGAAGGATAATCGCACTTCTATGAAAAGCAGAGGGTGTATGCTTCAAACTGATGGTAGAAGATATAAGTGCGCTTTTGAGTGTGTAAACTACAAGATATATATAAATTTCAAATATATTGATAAACATTCTAATTCCCTTCACTCCTTTTTATTTTATTTATATACGTTAAATTTGGGTTTCGGATTAATGCATATATATGATTTTCATATTAGTGTACATAGAGATGGCAATGGTGTTTCCACGGTCTTACCCGGCTATCTCCATTTCCATTCTCGAACAAATTAAGATCCACTTCCTGCTTTATTTTCAATCTAAACTTTGTTTCCCTTCTTGGACAAAAAAAACCACCACTGTGTTTTCAATATAAACGGGAAATTTCTGCCCCATTGAAAATGGAGTTCCACATAAATTAGGTTTTATGAAGTATTTTGTCATCCGTACACGTAAAAACTAAAAGTGTTAATATGTAGTAATTTTGCTTCTTTTACAACAGGAGTAAAAACAATATCAACGAAGAAATTTTGGCTTATGCAAATGGAGACAAGAAGTTTGACTAAAACTGCTGGTCATTGATATGTTTGTGACCATATTGTGACTAGAAATCTGAGGGTTAATTAAAAATCTTAGTTACAATTAGTACATATTATTTTAGTAATGAAAAGTACATTTGCCACAAATCATTTTGTGACCAAAACTTTACAATGATCACATAAATTCTTAACCGTAAAAATTTTGTTTATAATACTCATATATCAAAACAAGTTGTGAACATGTGATTGTTGATTTAGTTACAAAATTTGGTCGTGACCAAATGCAATGTTGATTCACCAAATGTACATTTAATCACAATATTTGTATTTTGTGGTAAAGGGTGTATTGATTATTATTTACTTAAAATCATAACTTTTTTGTTTTGTTTTTATTTATTTATTTATTTATTTTTTTTGGGTTTTGGGGGGTGGGGGTGGATGGTGGCTGAGATATAAGTCATACCTTTGCAATATCTTTAATTTATGCAATTTGTATGAATGCTAATTTTGATTGTTCTAGATCTACCTCAAGTAAATGATTATATGGAAGGTTGCTATAATGGCTGCAGGAAAATTTACTAGTACTACTCTGCCTTGTCATTTTAAGGTAAAAAATAATATGTATATTTTACTTTTGTCTACATTAATTAATCTTTTAAGAGCTTCAATCAAGGTTTTGTTACTTGTTCATAACGAATTACATTAGTTCATGTATAATTACAATTAATTATAGTTTCCCTTCTCAGTCGAAGGTTACCAAATTCCAAAAAGTTGTAGGCAAGTAATAGAACAATGACAGCTCAATCCCTTATTGAAGGTTACCCGATTCTAAAATGTTCATGGATAAACAATAATTGGGCCTTAAATTTAAAATTTTAGTATGCAAAATGATAATATATTTTTATATGGAAGCAGTAAAATTGAATGAACATATCCAATGAATTAAGAATGTCATATATTGGTCAAATCAATGTTAGAGCCATTTTCTTCAACAAAAGAAGAAAAAGAAAGTTAGAATTGTTGTAAAGGTGCTTGGTGGGTGAGCTCCTTCCTGCATGTGAGGGATTTTTCTTAATGGTTTGGGTTATGTTACTTGATGGCCAAAAAAATGATGAGGGAAAGAAAAAAATAAAGAAATAAAGAAGAAAGGGTAAAAAATAAAGAACAATTACTTTAAGGAAAAAAAAAGAAAAAAAAGAAAAGAAAGAAAAATTGGAGGAATGTCAGCAAGCTGCCTAAAAGGTGTTGCTCATTGCATATTCTTATTAAACCAGTAACCGTATAGGTTAAAATAATAAAAGGATAATTACTTTAACTTACCTCCCTAGTTTGTAAAACGCTCCCATTTTATTGTTGCCATTGCGGATAAAATCAAATTATGAAGATGATTTATCCAAAAAAAAATCTTTGTTATGGCCCATGAAAATCATATAACCCAGATGATTTATCTGATTAGAATTCATATCCATGAAAAAGATAAATAAAAATCGTTGGAACTAAGCCACTCTAGATTTCTCAAACCCAGTTAGTGAACTTCTATAATCAAAAAAACAAAAAAAAGGGATATTAACAAACATTTTTATGCTTCCAATAAAAGATGAGATTTGGATTTTGGAGACGTGTTAGAAATTGAAAGGTTATGTAAAGACCCACATAAAGACAACTAAAGGGATCCATTGCTTTCCATTTTGACGGATGGTTTACTTTTAGGGGTTTTGTAATGATTGATTGAAAAATGTGAGTTGGAAGTATTTTCTATCTCCTCAAAACATATTGTTTATAAAAATATATAATATTGAACCCAAGATAGCTATGGGATTGAGATCAATTGAAGCTTTCTGCAGGGACACTTGGGACGTCCTCTGGAATTGGCTAATTGGCTTGTGACACAGCAATGTTGCCAACAACCGTCTTCTAACTAGCAGGCATGAGACCATGAATAATGCTTTCATTGGGTGTTCAATTTTCCTGGATGTACGTGACCTATAAGTTTTGAAATCTTCAATAATTGAAATGAAATTATATACAGAAGGGTATTTTTGTCTTTACACTTGATTATTTTATGTTAAATTTATCTGTTTTATAGTAGAAAGGAACAAACTGCTATATATATGAAATTAGAAAGTAAGTTAATGGAAAAAATGAAAACATAAGGTTAAGTACGAAGGTTTTTCAAACTAGTAGGTAAGTAAATGCAATTATCCCAAATAATAAAACAAAGAAAAGAAAACGACTTGTAAAGAGTTATCTACGTAACTTTTATGTTTTCCACATATTGGGACAGTATACAAATTTCATAAGTTTTGTTTTAAAAGTGAAAACAAAAACATATATAAGATTTAGAAAGCAAAGCCAGGCAAAATTCCAACTCACAAAGAAAATATCAGTTCTGAAATTTAGAATATATATATCCACTGGAACAATATAATTCATTAAGTAAAATGAAGGATTAGCTCTTAGCAGGTCCAGGTTCAAACTATATGGGTTCCCACAGTCAGCATCAAATATGTATGAGATTAGTATTCAACAATTTTCAAAATTCTATTGACAAATAGTACATCACCACTCACTTTGATTCAAAAACTTCCATCTACAAACAAATCATTAATAACTAGAAGTGCCTCAAATTTTGAAAACACCTTCGGTTAATGCCTTTTGTTTTCCGCAAATGATACAATTTAGGAATTTCATCTCTTTACAATTTGATTGGTTTCTGAAACATGCTGTCGCAGTAGTACTACATCACAGAAGCAGCTGCACCAATGAATCAAAAGACATGAGGATCTTACTTATGATGCTTCATTAAAAAAAAATAATAATAAAATAAAATAAAATAATAATAATAATTTCTAAAATTACCATCAAATAAGAAAAAGGTTACACACTAACTGTTACGGTTACATCAACTAGGGGTGCAGTTGGAATGTTAGAACAAGGAGAAGAAAAGCCAAATTAGTTTAAACGATACAAGAACTTTGTGAACAATTTTGCTTTTTAAAAGTGTAAAGGCATACCTCCCAAAGTCCAAAGTAACTTGGCAGAATGCTCTTATTGTAAATATATCTACTTGTTAGAAACTGAGGATGTGGCTATTGGTACAGATGCTGAACTTTCAGCATCATTCGAGCTGCCTCGAGAAGCTTCCTTTTTTAGCTTGTGATTGTTATATGCTGCTACACCTGCTATGGCTGCATTAAGAAACAATGTTAGTAAAAAAATTAGGATTCTATCAAATTTAGCATTGTATGATCAATATTCCAACCTTGCATATATAGGTATATATAAAATTACTTATATACATACGTACAGATAAGCAAATCTATGTATGCATATATATGATCACTATAAGAAAAATAGAGGAAACACCAATTGCAGGCACACTAAGAAAATTTTGCACTTTGCTAATTGTGCTGGGATAAACACTACAAACAAAAGATGGCCGTATCCCTGTCTAATTTTTCTCTTAGGATAAATATAGCAAAATCTGCTTATCAGAAAGTTACAACATATAAATCTATATCACTTTGGTGCATGAGTTGTATAACTCAAAATTAAGGAAGTTTTGCAGCAAGACAGCCTGAAAATAATAACTTCAATTGCAAAGAGTATTCTCAAAAAGACATCTGACTCTCGTAGGCATATCTGTGCTTTGATATTGTTTTGAGTACATAAAAAAGTCACTATTGAAGCTTGAGATTTTATGAATTGCAGTGCTTTGGCATGGCATAAACTATAGGTCCTTCATTCGAATCACTACCTTACCAAATATTCAAAAGTCAGTTCTTATATGTTGGACCTCCTTTCTCAATCTGTGTGTGAACCAAACATTCGGTCCAAAAGATGTATGGCATACATGTCCACGTGTTGGATTCATGTTCAGCCCTTCCAGACATACAATCTCAACATCGAGGTCCATAAATGATGAGAGAGTACTAAGTATATATACAACTCTTAAGTTATATTTGACCATGTATAATTTTTTTCTTGACACATATAATATGGCAACTTCCATGGCACTCGCAACCTTTACAACACACTTTCCAAATTGCTGTCACATTGTCACCCCACAAAACTGATACAACCCATAGAAAAAAAGGTAGGAAGCAGGACCATAAGATAGAAAATTGCAGAAAATAATGTGTTATCAGATACTTACCAATGGCATAGCCGCACAGATTTATCAGTGTCAGCTTTGTATCAGCAAACAAAAGGGCGGACAATAACACAACAACCCAATCCTTGACAACTCCAGCGACACGAATGGTCAAAGCACTTGTATGTGTAATAACAAGGAAAACTGATAAGTTGAGTGCAAAAGTACACAAAGAGTTTAGTGTTAGCACAATAGGTGGAAAGTTCCATGACTCAAGGGCATCCAATTTTGGTTTCTCCAGAAATATCCACGGAATGAAAAGGCAAAAAGCACTGCATGGCAGAACAGAAGTTCAGGCATTGTGTTTAATGTACGAAGAATTGCATTCAGAGGGATTATTGTATAAAAGATAAACCATACCTGCATGGACTAACATAGTACATGACAGATATAGGGTTTAATTTGAGTCCCTTCCTTTTTACTAGAATCTCCATGAAAATAAGCCTCAAAGCTTCTCCTATAACTCCCCCCATCTGGTAAACCACTCCTATCCAGCTGATATTGATTTCACCATAAGAAGCCACTAGAACACCAAAACTTATCACTGACATGATCAATAGCATTCTGCAGCTCATTACCTCAAGTCCAGCAGCTACTCCAAGAATGAATACTGCTACTGGCACTGCATATATACATTGAAAAAGTTGTTGAAGATGTCAAGAGCAATTCACAACTTGAAAACATAATGAACAGTGTATGTAATGACCTGATCCTTTTAAGACAGGGAGCTCATAGAAGAACATAGATTTAGAAGGGAAAATTCAAGTTAGCTTGAATTCAAGACAAACTATATTCAGGAAAACAACAAGAATTTAAGACGGAGCTTATAGAAGAACATAGACTTAGAAGGGTAAATTCAAGTTAGTTTGATCTCAAGACAACTAAAGCCAGGAAAACTACAAGAATTTCAAACCGAGAAGGAGAAACATAAATTTTATTCAATGCACGAAAAAGTTCCCTAATTTAAATAAATAACTCCACCCTTAGATTAAATCTAATCCAGACATTCGAAGACATAGAGAAAACAGACTACCCTAACCAAAAAATGCTACAGTAAATCGACAGCACCTCAGAAATAGCACATACATGAACAGTACCCACTACAACAACTCCCAAATAAATATTAAATAATGAAAACATTTAAAATTAAGTAAAATATCAAATTTCTTTGAAGACCTTTGTTTTGAGAACTGTATGGCAAGAAACTTCATAAGTTAATATCCTACTAGTGAACAAACATACAGCCCACTGTCATAAAAAATATCAGACATTGTTCTAAATTCCTATTCATTCATAATTTAAAAAACCTTTATAGCTGTAGAAATGGAATAGCATCTTTAGGCTCTTACGTTTTATCTGTAGAAAGACAGAAAAACAGGAACAGTAGGGACTTACTGATTGCTTTCAACATTTGCGCAAATGCAACAGAAATATACAGGTAGGCAGTGTTCCCCAGCCAAAGAGTCATAGCAAAAGTTGCCCCGATTGGCACAACTGATGTTGCATATCTGAATAACTAAAAAATTTTATCAGGCTTTGGGTGGGCATGAAGAACCACATAAAAAAGGAAATAAGCTAAATTATTAACATAGTGAATTCTGTTGCTCCCAGCAAATGATCCTAGTGAAACAGCAAGATTATGACAATTAGTTCTTGACCAGTAAGCAAGATTATTCAAGCAAATATCCAGAGCACCAATATAACTTTCCAAGACATCTATTTATCCATGTACATAAACTATGCCAATGATCCTAGTGAAACAGCAAGATTATGACAATTATTTCTTGACCAGTATGCAAAATTATTCAAGCAAATATCCAGAGCACCAGTATAACTTTCCAAGACATCTATTTATCCATGTACATAAACTATGCCAATGATCCTAGTGAAACAGCAAGATTATGACAATTAGTTCTTGACCAGTAAGCAAGATTATTCAAGCAAATATCCAGAGCACCAATATAACTTTCCAAGACATCTATTTATCCATGTACATAAACTAGTCCTGAATTTTTCTCTTCCCTTTATTGTTAATTTTCTATTGCACACAAGAAAAAAATGAAACTTAACAGCTTCTTTTGTAAAGTAACCTCACAACCATTTATCCAGGAAGTAGTACTTTTCTGTGTCTTGTTTGAAAATAATATAATTCTAATAAGGAAAGTTAACTACAAGAAATGAAGAAAATGATCCTTCAACGAGAAATCTTGGACCTTTTGAATGTTGACATTATACTCAATTTCTGTTTTGTTTTCTGTATTACCCAGTTACTATGGGACAATATTTGTCTTCCAAATCATTCAAAAAATCCATGAGACTAACATGTAACTTTCTAAAACATTAAAGTGGCTTATATATAATGTGATGTATGGAAAATATTCTTAGGGTTGCCGGCTAACATAACAAGTGTATATTAAGAATGACTAGCAACTTTTGGCCATCTACTGAATGGGATTAAGGTTTGAAACTTTCCAGGGTTTTCTTCATGGTTTTATGCCTTTATCACTCCAAATTTATTTAATATGCTTTCTTTCCCACAATCTGTTTCATATATTATTTGACTTTCTCCTTCTGCTGCTTTATACCCAACTAAAGGCAATCACTGGAGCAACAAAATTTCTACCACAAAACCTAAAAAAAGGTCATTGGGGCAGGCCTGGACATATTTTCGCTTATTGAAATAAAAAATGAACTCTCTTATTTAGAATCAATCCGTGTGCTTTATTCCTTGACATTCTCTTTTTCTGCATAATACCCATTATTGGGGAACTCATAAACTTAAACATTGAGAGGGCAGATAAATCTTATATCTGAACATAATGCAGCCCCCTACCAATTATCATTCTAAAGAAAGAAAGAACTCACCCCTCAAAGCAGTTTAATATATTATCCTTCACACCATCAAGCAAATAGAAAAAAAGTACGTCTCCATTTCTTCTACTGTCTTTCCTCAGACATACTGAGTACAAACATCTAAATTATTTATCTGAGGCACTAAAATTCTACAGAAATCATATTTTGTTTTTTCAAAGATAAAGCTTTATGGAAGAAACGAACTTTCAGTTCTTAAAAAATGCATATCTGAATTTCTCTTGTAATATTGTTTATGAGTTATCTTTATCATATTCCTTCAGAGGTATATGCAATTACGTAAAACACGACAAATAAAAGGATAACATATCCAAGTAAAAAATATAAGATAGAGGAAATGTAGCCCATTCTTTACTTACATCTCTGCAGTCATTCCTTCCTCAACCTTCATAATCTGTAATGGGGCATAACAAGGGATTTAACAGTCGCACCAAAAAGAATTTGATTTCAAGAGCATAACTGAAAATTTGCTTAATTAAATACCTTAAAAACTTTGGTGAGTAGAAAGCATAAGACAGAGGAGAAGACCATGTGAAGCAGAGTTAACCCAAGTGGATAAGGAAAGTTTATCTCCTTAGATGACAAAACCCACTGCAATTTCACAATTTTAAACAATAAAACCTATGAGGACCCAATAGAGTACGCTTTTACAAAAATGAACAAATGAATCTAATGACTTTTTTTTTTTTTTTTGAAGTTATCTAATGACTATTTAGGATAATAATAACACCGAACATAAACAAAAAATGACATTTTCCAGGCTAAACCTGATAGTAAACTTCTATAATAAGGAATATCATGCAGATCCAGAGGACAATGTGATTATCAGCACTATAATATTGCTCAAACAGTACATGGAGTGCACTTATTAGCTTCAAAAATAGCATACAAGTCATTAAAATCTCAAAAACACAATACCTATATCTTGGGCACATAATTTGATTATTACAATGCATTAAATACAAAGAAATTTAATTATGAAATTCTCTTTATTATTATTATCAGAATCAGAACACATTTATTTGCCAAAAGAATATTACTGGTAATTAACAAACATCGGGTGTAACATAACATGCATGAATGCAAACCAAAACACCAATCAGGCTACAGGACCAACTAGCAAGTTAACTGCACATAGAGCCTGCAATGCACCAGAGCTCAATGCATACCCTATACATAAACACAATGTAATAATAAATATGCTAGCTACTAGTGTATCACTAGATTTTTTTGACAGACTTATCTAGACATTTTTGACAGACTTGTCTAGACACAAGAATTACTAAAGATTCACGTATATTTTACATGCATTAAATCCATATTCAGTTTTTATGGACACATTACCAAAATAAGTGATTGCTGACAAACCAAAAAGGCCTACCAATCTTATTTTTCAATCCAAAATATACCCTTTAGAATAAGCATTCATAAATAAGCCCTATAAAGCATTTATGACTACTTCATTTATGTCGATAATTATTCATAAGCATATTGCAGCTGTCCTTGATCACCCAATATAAGAATGTAAAGGAGTTTTTAACAAAAATATCCTCAGTTGTCACAGACCAGAAACCTATTCTATCAATGCTTTTGAAAAGGTAATTCACTTAAAAATGTATATAAACAACCTAAAATATAAAACATAATTATCCACCAATTTTACAAAAGCCCTGGATGATTCTAAAATTCCAAGTTTGCCTTCCTTTACGATGACTAAAGCATCTCTCCTCTATTCCCCCTTGACCTCAAAGGCATAAATCTGCTTTTATCCTAGATTATCTTATTAATAAAAAAACCAAAAAAAAAAAAAATTAATAAATTATGTTCTACAGTTCAAAGCTCCACTTGCTGGTTCTTGCTGCATTTTCAACTCATTTTGGTCAATTTTTTCATAGTTCATTGATAATTGAGGAAAGGGAAACTATTAACTTGCTTGATCTGTGCACTTTCTAGCCATTGCAGTTTCCCTTTGATTTTTCCCATAAATTCCAAGATCCAAACACAGGAAAATATGTACCATGCATTTTCTTTCTCATATATTTATTTATTTTTGAATTTCATAAAATTTAACTGAAGGTGCCATATTGTCTGTGTAACAAATAACCATATCTGAACTTCATAAGAGCATCATCTCCCTGCAATTCCAATGCACTTGCCCAACGTAGAAACACAAACATTGACTAATAAAACTAACACCGACATTTCAACAAACAAATGAAACGCATTCCTCTTCAAGCTTCTTCTTCTCATCTTCACCTTCATGTCCACCTCCAATAAACAGAGACACAAACAATAAAACTGCGTATCACAGACCCTAAAACCTAAACAATTACCACTAAATTCCAAAACTAAATACGACCCCCTTAAAAGCAAGTAATCCATCTCCATCTGTTGACTTAGAATGTAAAATATCATACATGCAATTAGTCTCAGTCGCACCCAAAAAAAAAAATTTAAAAATAAAAAAAAAAATTCCCTCAAAAGAATAAAACCAAGAATGATGGATCGGGAAAAAAACAAACAAAAGAAAAGGTACCTTGTTGAAGAAGATCTGGCCGCTGGAAAGGGCGATGTAGAGGAGAAGGTAAGCGTAGGTGAGCAATTCGGCCTTCAAAACAGGGTTTCGATCCGCCATTGCTGGAATTCAAGAAATTACCGCAATCTCTCTCACACACACAGAGGAGGACTAGGACTGGGAACGAAGAGTCTGAGTAAGCCAAAGTGAGTGCACGTAGTTGAACAAGCACGTAAAGGGCCCCAATAAAGATAGCAATAACTGGGTGGGTCAAAATGAATACTAAGACCCGTTTTTCTGTCTTTTTTTTTTTTTTTTTTTTTTGAAAATACTTTTGTCTTTCTATGTGAAAAAACAAAAACAAAAAAAAAAAAAATATATATATATATATATTTTTTATCTCCCCACAATCTAAATTTTTGTTTCAATTTTCAAAGTCTTTTTTACGTTTGTAACTCTTGGAAATTAGAGAGGCATATATGCAAAACGAACGACAATGCGTTTCTTATTTTTATTTTCTTTTTGATAGTTAAAAATCTAAAGCAGGCAAGCCAAATGCCCCGCACTCCATGAAAAATCCTTGGCCAATTCCTATTTCAAAATAGCAGACAACTCAGAAATATTAAATTGATCAAAAAGATCATCTTTGGAAAAACCTACATTTACGCAAAATATGAGCTGCATAATTAAAGTCTCTTTAGACACCCACTGAATTAAGAAATTAAAAATAAAAAGTAAAAAATAAAAAAGCATGAAGATTTCTAGCCTTTTCATTGTAGCCCATACTCTCCCAGCAGACAGCATTATATTATCATTTTGAAAATTTTTAGGTGTAGAATGATTATAAAAAAAATTTGTAAAATTTTGAATACTTTTTATGGAAAATGTGAAAGTTTTCTTTAAAAAAAAAAAAGAACAAAAAATTGAAAATGTGAAAGTTAGAAAAAGGGGAGGAGCTAAGAATTTTAGGCGGTGGGGGGCAAATAAAAAGAATTTTTTTTCTTTTAACGTTAACTTGAAAGAATAAATATAAATTAATTAAATAATAATATGTATATATTTTATAGATGTCTTAGTAGATTAGATTGTATTTTTTAGTATTATTCATTTTCAAACTTTTATTTTTTAAATTTTTGCCAAAGTAAATAATGATTTTGACACTTCACCATTTTTGTCATGGAAAAAAATTAAAAAATTATTTAATTATATAAAACATATTGTAAATATTTTTCTGCATTAGCTCTATGTGAAATAATTTAAACAAAACATAATATCAATCATTATATCACTATTACAAATATAGATGTCATTACAAAAGGTGTAACTAGAGATGACAATTTGGATCATGAGACAGCGACACAATTCGAAAATGACACGGAATAAATAGGTATGGGTTTATTATAAATAGGTTTGGATAATAATCGGATCAACTCATTTAACACAATTATTAATCATGTCATTTTCGGGTTGACCCATTTAATTCAAAATTGACATTTTAGTTAGAACTTTGAGTTAATTCTTTTAGTGGAAAAAGACAAGAAAATGTGAGCTTAAAAGAGGGTAAAAGCCGAAACTACTGTGCAAATACAAGTGTCGAGACCTTATTTGAGTGAAACACGTGAGGAAGTGAATTTGGTGAGGATTTATTTTATTTTGACAATATATTACTAACATGGCAATTCAAGGATGAGAAGAGGAGTAGGAGATGGCTCATTGAGAATTAATGAAGAGGAGTCTATAGGATTCAAAGGTGATGCCCGAGCTTCAGAGAGTGGAGAGGAGCACACGGACATGAAGGCCATCTTGGAGCAATTACAGCGGATGAATGCTCAATTTGATCATATAGATCAAAGGATGAACAGGTTAGAAACTTCACAAGGTGGATTGAATTTGAGATAAAAGATTCATGGAGGCCGAGGTCAAAGTCGAGAAGGCCGTGGCCGAGCTAGAGAGGAATTCGGGGAAGGTAATTATGGAGATAATTTGGAAGAGGATTTTAAAGACATTTATGCTCTCCAAGGAAGGAAAAACCGTGGGAGACCAGCAAGGAATGAGGATGATGATCTTGGGAATATTAAGGTCAACATACCACCTTTCATGGAAAAAAGTGATCCAGAGGCTTACCTAGAGTGGAAGGAGCGAATGGAGATAATATTCGATTGTCATAACTATTCAGAGACTAAGAAGGTAAAAGTGGCAGTAATGGCATTTGGGCATTATGCACTCCAATGGTGGACAAATGAGTAAAATACCTGAGGAAAAGTAGGTGATGAATTAATTACTACTTGGCGACAAATGAAAGGGGCCATGAGGAACCTACTTGTACCAACTCATTACCATAGGTTGCTGCATCAAAGACTCCAATCATTATCATAAAGTAGTAGGTCCGTGGAGGATTATTACAAGAAGATGGAGATGGTCATGATGAGATTGAGCATGAATGAAGAAAGAGAAGAAACCATAACACAGTTTCTAGGTGTATTGAATCAAGAGATAGCCAAACAATTGAAATTACAACAATATGTAGAATTGGAAGAGATGTTGCATATGGCTATCGAACTTGAGAATCAATTCAAAAGGAAGGGCTCAAGTACATCGCTTGGAGGAGTATCCAACAGTGGGAGATCAAATCCAAGTGCTTGGAGAAGCAATCCCACATATGATTATAAGGCAAAATCGAAACTAGGTGAGGAAAGCACCAATTGGCCAAAAAGGGAAGTCAAAACCGAATCTATCCAAACACCAAAGAATGAAGGTAAATCTGATCCTAAACCATCTAGAACTCATGGTATTGTGTGTTTTAAGTGCCAGGAAAGAGGACACATCGCTAGCCAATGCTCGAATAGGAGAATTATGGTGTTGAAAGGTAATGGTGAGCTAGAATCCAAAAGTGAAGAAAGTGAGGATGAATCCGAGCAAGAAGAGGAAGAATTTGAAGATGAAGCCGAGATTTTAAATGCTTCACATGCCGAATTGAGCTTGGTGTCTAGGAGAGTCTTGAACGTATACAAATATGAGGATCAAATATAAAGAGAGAACATCTTCCACACTTGATGTGAAATCTAAGGTAAGGTTTATAATATGATAATTGATAGTGGAAATTGTGCAAATATAATTAGTAATATTGTTGTGGAAAAATTAGGCTTAATAACAGTTAAACATCCTAAACCATATAGATTACAATGGCTTAATGATAGTGAAGAAATGAAAGTAAACAAACAAACCAAAATAAAATTCAGCATTGATAAATATGTGGATGTTGTGCCTTTACATGCCGGACATATTCTATTAGGTGGACCGTGGCAGTTTGATAAAGATATTATACATGATGGTTAAGAGAATGCTATTATTTTTAGATTTAAAGGTAAAAAGTTTAAGCTGGAACCATTGACTCCCAAAGAGGTATTTAGAGATCAACTTCAAATACAACAAAAAAAGGAAACCAAAAAGCTCAAGGAGAAAGTAAGCATGGCACCCACGGCTTCACCATCCATTCAAGAGGGTAGATCCGAGCTTGCTATTTAAGGTAAGAATTCTAAAACTCAAATTCAGTGGAAAAACCAAGACAAACCTAAGAGTGTGAGGAAATCTAAAAAAGCCGATAGTGAGAGTGGAAAAGTGGAATCTGTGAGTGGGAAAGAAAAAGAAAGAAAAGAGAAGAAAAATAAAAAAATTTATCTTAGCTTTTGTGATTTTAATAAAGAAATATTGAATAAGAAACCATTGCTGGTCATGATTTATAAAGATGCTTTTATTGTATAAAACTTTATCTACATTGTTGAGAGCTTTACTTAGTGAAAATTTGAAAATTTGGGAGAGATTATTTGCTAACTTTAAAAAGTGTGATTTTTGTAAAGATAAATTGGTATTTCTAGGATTTTTTGTGATAGTGTTTGACCCAGGAGATTGTGTTTTGTTGCATTTAAGAAATGAGAGGTTTCTCAAGCAAAGAAAGTCTAAGCTTATGCCGCGTGGGGATGGACCTTTTCAAGTTTTTAAGCAGATTAACGAGAATGCCTACAAACTTGATTTAACAGGTGAGTACAATGTTAGTGCCACATTAAATGTTGCTGATTTATCTTCTTTTTCTACCGGTGATGATTTTGATTTGAGGACAAATTCTTTTTCAAGAGGAGGGGAATGATGAGAATCCGCCCATGCCCGCACAACCAACTACCCGCTGGGGTACTGACCTGATACAGATAAAGATCAGGCCGATCACTAAGGCTCAAGCTAAGAAATTTAAAGACACCTTGGCTGCTTTTATATAGGAAGTAATTAATTCTCAAATAGGCTTGTCAATACCCGAAGATACAAAGCCTGTTTTAAGCATCTGAGTGGTGGAGGCTGATACAGATCCGAGTAGCTGTTTTCGTGCAAATATGGACTCCGAGCAGCAAAAAATGGTTCCAAATCTTCATGGATTCAAAGAATATCATTAAGAGAACATGGAATCCAGCCAAGGAAGAATCAAATGCATCTAAAATGGGCTTGTACGGACAGCAAGTAAATTTGGCCAAAAATATGTTGTTTAGCTGCTGGCTTTGGCTGTTCTTCTTGTTCAAGCAAGTTTGACCTATTCCAATCAAGGAAAAACGTGTGGCAATCATTATTAATCATATTTGGCATCCTACATGCCATATGGAAGTTGATTTAGAGCCTAAACAAGCTGAATATTGGTCAAAGTTAGCTTACTTAGAAAGATAGTAAATTTTGTTTTCTAATTTGATTTTGACTTTTTATTTTAGGAATTAGTTTTTTATTTGGTTTTTATTTATTTATTTTCTCGACAAATTAACTTAGGAAAGTTATTATTTTATTATTTTCATTGTAAATTAATTAATTCCTAATTCAAAATAAAAAAAATCAATTAATCCAAATTAGATTAGGAAAGGAGGTGAATTTCGGCCTAGCTAAGTTTCCTATTCTATGTGGCTAGTTTTACCTAGTTAATTAGGGTTTTATTTTATAACTCATAGCCTGTTTAATGGCTTGTTTTATCAATAATATTCAATACATTATTCATACAGAAAATTATTTGTGAGATTGAATTCTCTTTGTTCTCTTTGAACACCTAAAACACCTTTAGTGAATGAGTGTTTTAGTTTGATTTATCAATAGGATATTCATCATCTATTGTGGCATCTTTATTATACTAAAATTTCTAATCATAAGTTGGTTAGAGGCTAAGGTGACCATTAGAACTTAAACATAATTAGATCCGGACTAATATAATATGGGTTTAGGCGCAGGTCGTCCTAAGTTCGTATCAAACTGCATAGTAGAGGGCAGAAACACACGGGCTGGAGTGGTAGGAGAGGCATTCGACATGGACTGATTAGTAAAATTGTTGAATACATGCCAAGCCCTTGTGATGGAATCAATAGGAGACAGGTTCACGTGATGAGGAGTCTCAGCTGGAGTGGGTTCTTTGTGTAATGGAGTGACAGCTAGAGAGAGAGACCTTTGAGGCTCAGTTGGAAAGGGTGGAAGCTATGATGGAGGGACAAGTATTGAAGAGGACCTGTGACTAGCTACTGTTGGTAGCTGTAAAAAAGGAACAGCTATTGAAGAGGGCTCGTGAGTAGGTGCTGCCATTGTTGCTGCATGGGACAGAGTGTTGGTCTTAAAGGTGAATCCGTGAAAAGCTGTAGTGGTATTGGAGTCTTCATGGCTGTTGTGAAGGGATCCGGATGGAAGAGAATTCCTCAAAAAAGTTGCAAAGGATGGCTCAACATGGAGTGGGATCACTTTTGACTAAACCTGTAAAGAAGAATTTGGAAAAAACATGGAACAAGATCAGTTGGATTAGAAATAATATTTTTGGGTGTGTGGGGCCCAATTGAAGGAGAGAAAGGATAACAATGCTCATTAAAAATGACATTCAGGGATATATAAATTTTACCAGTTAAAAGACTTAAACATTTATACCCTTTGTGAGAAGAGTTGTATTCAATAAAAACACACCGTTCAGAATGGTAACTAAAGTTTTTATTTCTATAAGGTCTAAGATAAGGAAAAATTCACACCCAAAAACTTTTAAAAAAGAAAAATTAAAATTTTTGGAAAATAATTTTTGAAAAGGGGACTTGAATTTTAATACTTTGTTGGGAAATTTGTTAATTAAAAAAGTAGCTGTAGAGCAAGCATTCCACCATTGATTAAAAGGCATTGAGCTCTGTACGAGCAAAGTAAAAGCAGTTTCAGTAATATGACGATGTTTTCATTCCACATCACCATTTTGATTATGACTGTGAGGACAAGGATGTTGAAAGATTATACCAAAATTATTGAGAACTGATTTTAAGGGCCGATGATACCCACTAGGAAGCTCATTTTTTATTCACAAAAAAAAAAAGTTAAGGATTTACATAAAAAAAAAATTAGATGAATCTAGGTTCTAAAACCTTAATTTCTTAAATTTCAAATACAATTGGTGGTGTTGATTTTTTATTTATTTTGAATTTGTTTTGTTGGTGATAATTTAGATTGAATTTACAATTTCTTTTGAATTTACTATTAAATTGGACATCCCAAATAAAATGAAGTTACGGAAATAGTTTATACTTAACTAGAATGCAATTATTTGTTAAAACAAATCAATTCTCATGGGATGATGCTCTTTCTCACTTCCTTTATTACTTGTACGACCTGTGCACTTGCGAAATCTATCAAAATTTTTGGCATTTGTCGGAGACTTGTATTGTGGTCAGTCAAGTTTTTGGCACTAATAACTTTCATGGAATGTAAAGCGCATTATCAATTCTAAATATTTTTTTTTCTATTTTCCCATAATTAAGCATATAAGTACACATATATATATATATACATTTATATTAGAGTATAGTAAGTTTTTTATCAAAGAATTCCTTATATGAAGGCTTACGCACAAAAGTTTAACCATTGGATAAAATGATAATTAGTATTTGAATTCAAAATCTAAAATCCTAGATGAGATGTAATAACAACTAGTATTTATTACATAAGAATTTCCAATTTTATAAAATCATGAATTCTCTAGAAAGTTTGGAATTCCCTAAGTCAAAAAATTCTTGTATTAAAGTATATGAAACAGGTACAAAACTACAAAACTGCTAATAATAATAATAATCAGAAAAAGATCATTTATAATAATAATAACTTACATGTATATACATAAAATTGCAAATGACCCTAGAATTAACATTCTATTGCTAAAAAATATTGAACTTATTGCTAAAACAAAAAAGTAAAATAACATAAAATAAAAAAGCTCCTTTTGATTTATTAAATGACTAATAATAATAGTAATAATAATTTTAAAAAAGAACAATCCATTAAAAGCATGATTTATTTGTATGACAATTCCACTTTTTATTATTTGTTTGATGCATGTATATTGGTATATTGAATAATTTGTTATGCCAAATATTTAAATAAAAAAATTAAATATTTGAGTAGAAAAGTAAAATCAACATAAGAAACTTTTATGCTTAGAAAATGCATTATAATAACAAAATATTAAAATTTGAAAGAAGATTACATATGTTTTTCAATTGAAATTTGATTTGACAAAAAATTAACAAATATAAAGAAAAATTAAAATCAAGTTAGTACTATTATAATATTTTTCTAATTTAAAAAGACTATATATATATATATATATATATTAGAGAATCCTAGTATGAGCTCAGAAATGATTTAGTGTGTGCACTACCGAAAGAGACAGTCTATATTAATTAGACCAAATCCATTAGTTGTTTTCAGATTGGTGATATATGGAAAAGAATTTTTTTTTTTTTTTTTAAATTTGAAAATCAAAGGCAGAGGAGAATAATCCAAGTGGTACTTCATCCTCTACCTAAAACTTCAATTTTTAATTGGAATAAATTAATGATAACTCTTTCTGTCATGGAGTAGCTAGGAATATCCATCACTACCTAATGATACAACCCCATGCTTTGAAAATTACAAGCTAGCTTTATACAATTAATAAAACATTTTTTTGCTAATTATTCAGTAATTATTTTAATTAATTAATTAACTAATACTAGCCTTACAAATCAAAAACAGAGAAAGAAATTTTCTTCTTACCTTTTATCCATTGTGAAAAACAAGGCACAACTCTTACCCAAAAAAAAAAAAAGGCACATCTTACACAATTATATATTCCTATGCCTCCCTGTCATTTATATAAATATTGTTTTATTCATTTTGTTCCAAAACATGTGCTTATGTACTGGCTGTTTATTTGAATGCTAGTTGGACAATTCTAGATCCAACTTTGATGGAAAACTACAACGAAAAGAATAATTTAACATTCTTTTTTTTTTTCTTTTTGAATGAGTTTAATTTAACATTAGATCATAATTTATGTGTAAACTAAATTGTTAAATAAAAAAATTTAGGATCAAAATTGAAACAATAACTAAATTGTTAAATGAAAAAATTTAGGATCAAAATTGAAACAATGTCTAAAATACATAGTTATTACTTAACATTTAGTTGCTTAACTAACATTATAACTTAGTGCATATTTAGTTACAAGATTTTATTTTTCAATCATGCTACACATACCAAATTGTTTACCAAGCACTACAATTTGTTCTTTTGACAAAAAAAAAAAACATAGCAATAAGCAAAAAGTAATTTTATTTTATAATAGTTCAAAGGCACTATAAAGGGTTTTGTTGTTTGGATGCAAAAGAACTTGAATAAGAAACCTCCAGATTTGATGTGATACAAAGATGATATAAGGACACAACCATTTTTGTTTTTTGTTTTGTTTTTGTGAATAACACAACCATTTTTGTTGGACCTTCTTCTGGATTCCAACATAGGTCCACCTGCTAATGTACCTACATCAATTTCTTTTTTTCTTTTTTTCTTTTTTCAATGGAAACTTTACACTATGTTACTATTGATTAATATTAAAAAGTACAATCAATTGTAACTTATACAGATTGGGAAATTCCTACATATATCACTAAATATAATTATGTGGGAGATTATTTGTTCCATATCTTCTCTATTGTGGTTGGGAGAAGATGTAGAAAAATATTGAAATTACACCAAATTCTAAGTTATAATCGAAATATAGTGTAATATAATATGTATATATATATATATACGTACACATATCAATAGTGGCTCCAAATATTGGACATGCCCACTTCAGATAAATAGCTCTCTGAACTTCCTTCTCCTAAGCTTGGTGACCCTTTCAAACTCTGGCCAATATTGCTTTCCATCTTCGTAAAATGGCTTAAAACAGCTTTTAAAACCTCATTGTCACCGTCATTATTTGGTATAATCCCAGTAGTATTGGTACTACTACTCAATGTGGTTCCAGCTAATTTATTGGGTATGTTTGAATAATCAATATGAGCTTGGAGGTTTTTGAGAATTGGGTCATTGATGATTTGGTTATTATTGTAAGGGAAAATATTGGAGAAGCAGGGCACTTGCTCATACTGATCATGATAATCTATATAGTTCTGATGAGCCGCCCGGCTGTGATCGAAACTTATGTAAGAATCCATCAATGGAGGGAGACATTTTGACCCTGTTGTTTCACCATAGCAGCTTCCCAAGCTAGGTTTAGGACCAATTTCTCTGCTCTTATAGAACACCCTACACAAAACCCAATCCTCCTGTAGAAATATTCATGTTTAGTACAATATTTATACAGAAAAGAAAATTTTATTTGTTCAGTATCTAACATTCAATTATATGTATTTTTAATAATATAATTTATGAATTCCAGTGCTCTAAAAAAGTTGTATAATTGTATAATTAATGTAACTAAAAGACTAAAATAAATTGATGAAATTTGAAATAGAAATAGCTTATAGATTCCTTATGTAATAATGGGCAGCAACCACAAGTGGAGTGGAGAATTCGGGCTTTCCTAGCTAGCTAATAAATTAATGTGTCAAATTGGCTTAAATATATTTTTTACTTATCATTTTTCTTTGTAGGACCCAATTTAAATTGAAATTGGTACTTACGCGAGCTGTAAATCTTAATCATTGGATTTTAAATGTCAGCATAGTTGTCATGAAAACAAAAATAAAGCAAATAATATTGATGCAATGCAGCTTATATATATATTTATATGCTTAAAGATAATATGCCAACAAGGATCTGATTAGGTCATGATGTATGAACAAAGAAAATATGGTTTTGGTACGGAGATATGGACAAAAAAGAAAGATTTTAGTCAAGTCAAAGATGATGATGATGATGATATTAATTACCACTTGTTCCATACGAAATTTTCATCATAGTTTATTAATTAAGCCAATAATTAATATGTTTGTTTACTTTGGGTATAATAATTAGTTAGCAAAATTTAAGGAAAAGTTTTTTGATGAAATCACATGGAAAAACCGAAAAAATAAATAAATAAATAAAAAGTGAAAATTAATGTAAGAAAAAAGATATACCTTGTCAGAAGAAATTAGTTTAGGAGTAGCAAGAGGAGCTTCAAGTCTGAATTCATGCATAACCCAATCGGTTTTCTTGCCCTTTGGAGCTCTTCCTTGGTAGAACACCAAAGTTTTTCTCATCCCAACAAGAGTGCCTTTTAGATGGACTGGTCTGTCTTTTCCTGTTGCTTTCCAATACCCTGATGCTGTTGCTCTGTTTGTTCTTAATCCTGTTGCATATTTACGGTCCCTTTGGCTGTAAAAGTACCATTCTTTGCCTCCCACACAAGCAGTTTCTGTCCACAATAATCACTCATTAATTTTTATAACTATAACATTGCAATTATATATATATATATATATATATGTCCAAAATCCATATTCATGAACGTATTGATCTTCTTTTATGCATTTAATTATATGCAGCTATGAGTGCAAGAATGTGGAACCTAAAAGCTTTAGAATTGAATATGAGAAATTGAATATGAGAATTTATATATATATATATATATATGTGTGCGCGCGCGCGACACACGCACATATATATAAGTATTAAATTAGAATGATGAGAGTTTTAAAATGTATATTTGTTTATCAATAATTTTCAAATCACTAAAATATATACCAAATTTATTTGTGAGATATAACATAGTAATATTTAATTATTTTATTATTTTTTAATTTATTTATTTATTCAAAAGTTTACTCTTTCATATTTAAATTATATAAATATATCAATTAATAATATTTTAACAATTAATAATATTTTAACAAATATTATTTGGTAAATAAAATTGGTGATATTCTAATACCTATAGCATTACTGTTTGTTTTATAATCCTTAGATTTTCTCACTTGAGTCATTTTTTAGAAGCAAATAGAAAAAACAAAAAAAAAAAGGAAAAAGAAATCTAAATTTTAAAACTCTTTGATCCTTCTTAGTATCATATTATATAAAGGCTAATAGAACAATACAACAATCAGTCAGGTTGTCAAATATGAAAAGGCAGTCACACACAAGTCTTGATGATACAAAATGGAATCCACTATGGATTTTGATTAGTTTGCAGGAGTAATTAAATTGTCTATTTAAGGAGCTTAAGTAATTTGGTTTTCATGTAAATTTTATCAAATTATATGTACCTAATGCATGAATATTTTCAATGATTACAATTGCATGGCAGATAAAAACAAAAAAGAGAGTTGAAAAAAACTTAGTAGTTGGTTTACCAAATGGGTTAGTCATCTTATGAAAATGTAATTAGAATACTCGGAAAGGGAAATAACAGCAAACAGACACAAGGAAACAAATTCCCAAAAGGATCCAAAACTTTTTCATCTCAATTTCGTGTCCACACAAATGGATAAACAGGAAAACGACATTCAGAATGAATATGGTAGATCATGTCAGTATCAAATTTGCCTATAAGACCAAAATAGGTTGCCAAGACTTACTTGATTGTATGCATATGGCAAAGATTACTAAAATTATATTATATATACTTGAATGTATGCATATGGCAAAGATTACCAAAATTATATTATATATGTATATATATGGTAAAGGTTAAATCAAGTCAATCAATTGATTTTATCATCAAAAACTTTTTTATTAGCCATTAAATTATTTTAATGATTGAGATTTAAAAATACAATAATATTTTATATGATTTTATGAGTTTTAATAAAATTTATATGGGCAAGATGAATTTATATTAAACTTAACAAATCACTAATACATTTTTAATTTTTAATTTTACAATAATTTAAAAACTGATAAAGAAAATCTTTATAATAAAAACTGTCAGATCAATCAAACATGAATATAGTTTTGTGTTTATGTAAATATATATATATATATATATATATAATGAATAGTTTCTTAAGACTAAATTTATGGTTGATTAGAAGATAAAATCCCATCTAATTGAGTGATCCAACGGTCATAACAAAAGTTTTGATTTTTTTAAACTCTTAGATCACACTAGAATTGAAATTTATTTTATGAGACCCTAGAATTGACATTTATTATAAATATATAAATATATATATATATATATATATATAGCCAATTATATATTATGTAGTTAAGCCATCAACATCTAACTCTTTTAAAAGGAAAAATATTCAAAGTTAAATCATTTTATGCTTTTGGAAAAAGATGAACAAACATTTAACTCTAACTTTGAGAAATTCAATGGAGTTTTGACAAATCAAGCATGGGACAATTTGAAAGTCAATTCCTATATATACCTACACATATATACACGCGTGTGGCAACCATATGGTGGAAACAAGACTTTATGGTTGTATGGAATTTGTAGTTATCCTAATCACTTTCACTAGCTTTTTAGTTTGTAAATGTAATGTCTAGTTCTTCAAAATAAGCAAGTTTTGTCCTGCACACGGAAAAACTATGTATAGACAAAAGGAAATGGGAATTGGTCCCATATTTGAGAGCTTCTAATCTAAACCACTCAACAAAAGCAGCAAATAGTGCTTCACCACCTGCAAGATTTTTGGTAGATACCAAACTATACAACTTTCTTATATAATCACATTTAAGTAAAAAGAAAAAACACATTTTGATAATTTGCTTTCATTATTTTCATAGTTATCTTCTCATTTTTGTTTGTTTTTAAGAAATATCTATCAACTTATTTCCAAAATATATTGATCGACAAAAAAACAAAAACTGATATTCAGAATATGTTGGACTAAGATATCTTTTCGCAATTTCATGTATATCTAAAAAATAAAAGTAAGAAATTGAAGGCCTATATTTTAGATAGTCCACTTAAAAATTATAGATAGTCTAAAAACTACATACATATTGAAACCCAAATAAACTTTTCTAAAACATATGCAGCCCAACAAATTTGATGAATAAAGTTTATACTCATGTAACTTTTTTTTAGAAAACGGTGGGTTGAGAGAGAAGGCCATATTATATAGAGAATTATTAATATTGTTTGTTATTTTTGAACTAAAAAGATAGTTATTAGAATAATAAAAACAAAAACATTAAAGGCATATAGTTGTTGAAAAAACTTGGGGGTTAGTTGAAAAGTGGTACTTTGAGTTTTATGTGGAAATACAACTGGACCTGTAACTGAACAAAAGGGAAATAAAATTAATTAAAGAAAATCAAATAATGCTAAAATGAAATAAATTTTACATGCAGATTTTTAACCATCGCAATTAAAAAGATCAAAATTGAAAGTTAATTAAGTAGACCATTGAATTTTGCTCTATAGCAAGAGTAAAAATGACTTTGGTCTATAGCAATTAGAGAAAAAAAAGGAAAGTCATGAATTTCTTTATCATAATATATGAATTTATAGGAATATGTAGAAATATCAAAACTCTTTTTCTAAAGCAAAAAATATATGCATATCAAAACTGTTTTCATCTTTTGCTGAATAATAGCATGTCCCATCATCTTTTACGAACCACATAAATGGAATACACCAACTCTACTAGAAGGATTCTAATTATAACCAGTCCAGTTGCTATCACATCATCTACAACCCAAAATCAGTAAGAAAAGTTTTCTCCATCCCTAGTAGTTCATATTTTTCAAAATAATTATAAAAAAAAAAAAATCCCATTTATGCATTATTCTCCATGAATTTACCAGTGGCTGGAGAATATACATATTACCTCTTTCAAAGGTCTCCTCTCTCTCTTGACTTCCTATACATGCTATAAATTTACATACATATGTACATATATAATTGATGAAAATGCACAAATTTATGCATATAAGGAAAATGATGAAAACTTATAATGGCCAGGCTAATACATTCATTTGGAATCCTTGTTTGTAAAAGGCAATTTCTTCAAAACAAACATGGAACGCCATCGCTATAGCTCTATATACGCTGAAGGAATGTGTGTGTGTGTGTGTGTGTGTGTGTGTGTATATATATATATATAGAAAAAGAAATAGAAAGAAAACGAGAAGTCATGAGTAAGAAATTAATTAAGAAGGCTAAGCTCACCAGGAATATCCCAAGGTTCACACTTATTGAGGTCAACTTCAATCATGAGAGTAGAGTCAGAATCGGTAATCTTGTTCAATAAATAATCACAAACAAGTTCTTCATCTCTTGGATGGAAACGAAACCCTGGTGGCAACTTTGCCTCCACCAAGCTTATGTTACTCATTCTCACTTCTCTCTCTCTCTCTCTCTCTCTCTCTCTCTCTCTCTCTCTCAATCACACAGACAGATAGACAGGCTGAGAAGATGTTTGATAACTTATAGTTGTTGTATATATATTATATAAGATGATGAGGATTTAGTTTGGGGAAAGAAAGAGAGATGTAAAAACAAAAGAAGGCAAGTGGGTGTATATATAATAAATTAAATATACAAAGAAGAGAGGAGGTTGTGGGCAAGTCAACTGCTAATTCCGTGCAAGAAGGAAGGGGGTTTGAATGTCATCATTCATTTGTTCTTTCCCTTCAATATTTCGTAGGCATATATTTGAGCAAAAAAGGAGTTATGGGGCATGGGTGGAGGGTGGATTTGTCTACGTGTCCTGATGACGTAGCCAGACCCCCTTCTCTTTCTCTCCCTCCACCAACCTGCTGATGTGTACATAATTGAGGTTTTTGCTTTTTATTATTGGTTTTATTTGCCACCAATCCTAAAAATTCAAACTACTAGAAAATAAATTTAATATATAATATCTTATCTAGCTAACAATATTTCACACTTATATATATGTATAAATCCTATATATTCCTGCTGACAAATTCAACTATGGAAAATAAAAATAATTTAAACAAAACTACGAAAACTTAGAATATTATACTGCATATATAATAAGATATTTGGAAAATTGTTTTAAACATGGCCTATCATTGAGAAATAGGAATTTTGTTATTATGAAAACACTTGGTTTTTACCAAAGCTTATGAAATTGTCTTATTTTAAAAGGTATGAATTAACCCTAATTTAGGCTAATGACAACCTTAGCTCCTTTTTTGAGGCAATTTCTTTTCCGAGTATTTGGAATTGGGTGGTGATGGGGATTGAGGGATCCCATCTCAAGAATTAAGTGGGTTCCACAAGATGCATAGGTGATATAGTATTTCAAGGGAGATATATACAAAATTATGCTCAGCTAGGAATAAATATGGTTACAACATAAATTGGAAAGCATGCTAATTGGATAAGTGCAAAACATAATATCTCAATTAATGATTAGTTTAAAAATCTAGCTTAACAAATGACAAATTTAACATTTTATGCTGCCCAACTGACAAGCAATTACATGAAATACATACGTGCAAATTATCAATCTCTCATGTAAAAGATTTTTTGCACTTAATAGAATAAAATTATATATATATATATATATATATAATCATGCTTAGATGAAAATACAAATAGAAGATATTATATAATGTTGCGGGAGCAAAATTAAACCTGTAATATATTCCCATTTGAATCGGGTTATATGTTACATGTGTCAATATATATATATATATATATAGATAAATATGTGGTATCAGCAATTACTGCGGTTTGACACGCATTTGGATAGAGAATTGGCACCTGAACCAGAAGCCAATCTGAATGAATTACAATTAGCCAGGTGGGTCTCACAGTGGGTGACGTACTCAGCTGTCTATTTCCACTTGCCTGCGGCTAAGGTTCGTATCCAGCTGGTCTCAACTCAACACCTTGTACCAATTCCTATGTATATTATCTTTTTTTTTTTATTAACGGTTTTGGGAATTAGTTGTAAATAAGCTGGTTTACATTTAGTATGTTTTAGTCTTGATAGGATATCATATTAAAAAAACAATATATTTACATGTGATTGGAAGAAAGGACACTAAAAAAGTAACTTAAAAATTGTAAAAAAGTAACTAAAAAAATTATCTATTCATGATCTTTAATTATATATTACATTCTTCCCATGGTTCTATTTCGAGGAAATATCCTCACTAGACTTAATAACTAATTTATTGATTAGGAAAATTACATTAATTATAGGAACATCATTTTCTATCTCATCCAAACATCATTTTCTATCTCATCCAACCTCTTAATTTTAACAATTATATTCATGTCTCAGCATAAACAACTTTCTTTATTTGCATAATGATTTTAAATTCCAATCCCTCTTCCTTAAAATAAAAAATATAAAAATAAAAATTATGTTTTTCCAAAAACCATTATTCAATAGTCAATAATTTAGTAACTAAAGCTTATTTTTATACCAATTTTATCCTTTCATTTATACTTTTTATATAATATTATTTTTCCATATTTTATGATGACCTTTTCTGTTGATTTTAATAGACAATAGAAGATATATATTCTCGTATTGAGAAAAAAGGTGTTTTGCAATGGTAACTATATATTCATTCCCGTGTCATATTTATCATACAATGTTGATTATAGTTAAAAATTTTAGGTAAATAACTAATTTAGTAGTCTTTGCAAACGCAACCACTTCAATTTTAAATTTAAAAGTGTAATTTCTTTCATAAATGCTAGATAAGTGAGGTTAGTAAATTATTGTATAATGTTTTTTTTTTTTTGTAATAAAATTATTATACAGCTTAATTAACAAAAATATATATTTTTTAGCTAATGTTTATTTATTTTTAGCCTATAATACTCTTACTAGGTTTTTTCTCTGTCATTTTGTAATGTAATTATTTATTAGTCTTATACCTCATTCAATATGATCATCGTCAGTTGAGATGCAAGATAAACACCTAGCCTGATGTGACATATGATCACGAGCATGGATGCTCTAACTCCACCCAGGAGATATGCTATTGCTAGCTATAAGTCACCTATCAAATTATTATAAAAAACAATAATAATAATAAGTCACTTTTTTTTTCTTTTTTTTTTTTTTCTCTTTTCTCAATGGCCCGTTTGAAAAGTATCGTACTTTTTGGGAAAAAAAATATTAACTCTTAGGATTCAGCTTTTTCGAGAATTGGGTTTCTGTATTTGTTTTGCTTTTGTAAGGTTTAAAAGTAATTAAATTAAAATTTTATGTTACAAATTAAAAATAATTTTTTTTAAAAAAAAATCTCATAATTAGTTTTTGTGAAATTCAAAATAATATGAATAATTTTTTTACATATTTTCTCTAAACTTTGAATAATTTTTTTTACATATTTTCTCTAAACCTGAAAATCTGATTCCGTAGTATCACATTATCCCATTCAGAACTATTCAAACACATGAAAGTCGTTCTTTCACAAAGAATAAAATTCCACTGACTTTTCCATTTACCAAAGATCTTAAAAAAATAAAAATAAAAAGGTGATGAATTTTTTCCAAATTACTTAGATGTCATCTTAAGCATTTCTGGGAAACTAGTTGTGAAGATTTTATAAAAGAACAAATTTATCTTTAATTTGTAATACAAAATTTAATTTAATCACTTTTAAGTCATAAAATTTTTATTACTAACCAAAAGTTTTGACACTTCACAAAATTTATCTTTAATTTGTAATACAAAATTTAATTTAATTACTTTCAAGTCATAAAAATTTCTATTACTAACCAAAAGTTTGACACTTCCCAACGGGTCTAAGCATGAAATATGATCAAGAGAAAGTTCAAAAAAAAAAAAAAAAATACAAGAAGATATAAAAGAAGCTTGTGGAAATGTACAAAACAAAAAAGATGTCTATTTTGCAACATTTTGAGTTGTAAAGTTACTAAGACCTATGGGGAAAAAGCAGAGCATATCAATACTCCCATTGAGCAAAGAGCTACTTTTTTCTTTTTTGCGTTCTATCTAGGTTCCGCTCTTTGGTATGCCTCACCTCACATAGAAGAAGGTTTTCTTCTCTGCTAACTGAGCAAGAGATATCTCTGTGTCAACAATGTTTACAATGCATACCAAGAGAAGCCATAGAGGGATTAGATAAAAACTAAAATAACCATAAAAAGAGTCCCCTCAAACCTGCAACACAAATTTGAAAACACTTTGGCTGCCCTTGATTTGACACCTTAAAAATTTCAGCTTCGATTGCCAAGATTTCTCCATTGTAGTTCCTCCTATAAATACTAAAAGGGTCCGTTTGGGATTTAAGACTACACTAGATTGGACCGTTAAACTGGGCCAATCCAATCCAATGTACTCCATAATCTCAAACAGCCCTAAAATGATATATGACAGCAACATCAAAATTAATCTTGATTCAATCCTAATTACGAAGGGTGCATAATTGAAACTCAAGACCGGGTATGAAATAGATTTTAAGGGTTTCGTCATAGGTAAAGAGGGACACTTTCACAAGGAAGATTGTTTCTAGCACATTCCAAAAGTCAGAATTTCAAATTTGTTCCATACCAAACAATTTGATTTCTGGCCAAAGGCACAAACATAATACTATCTGCTGTACACAAAAATAAATAAATACACATAACTTGAATTAACACCATCTTATATATATATTTCTATTAATGCCATACAACTGAGCCTTTTTTTCTTTATTAAAACTGACCAGTCCTAGTGTTTTTCAGGACATCAACACCACCTAACTTCTTTAGGACCTCCAATAATTGAAAACCCCGTACAAACTTTTCCATAAAGAAAGAAAATCTTTAGAGGTAAAGCAAGCATTTCAAATAGCTTTGAAAAGTTATTGCGTTTTTTTTTTTTTTAGGTAAATTAAAGAGAAAAAGCAAATAATTTCACAAGACTGTATATAGAAATAAGTCTGATAGTGATGAGAGCAGCATCTATTGACCAGTGATGTCATTTTACAAGGAAAAAATTAATAGCTTGGAATATACCTTTCAACAAGTCATGAGAGTGATGGTGCATATCCAAAACTGAATAAATCCTCTTTTGAATGATGGCTACTTTTCATGTCTTCTCCAAAAATCGTCCACATTAATCTGAAAATTCAATGGGAATGTCACTACCTAGTGGAAGAAACAAAAAAGCATTAACTGTACAATAGGACAAAACTCAGTCAAATATAGACCAAAAACAGTCCCACATTCTATGGTAACCTAGCTTTATGGTACAAACCAATCTATGCATGCCCTGTAACAATAATCCAATTCATGTTAGTTTCATAGACATTGAGCCGTGTGAAATTTGTGCTCTACCACAATCACATAGTTCTCAAACACCTCAAAAAAAAATCTGTTTAGCTCTATAAAATAATATTATTCACACTGAATTTCTTAGGTAATGGAACTTTTATGGAGTAATAGTTCTAGGACAATGTCAAAATAGGCATGTCTTCTTCATTTACAGATGACAATAACGACTTATTTACAAGAGTATAAATAATATTTTGAATACAAATCATAATGCTTTAATCACTAGGGTTAAACAACATGGTTTCAATAAAATAACTAATATTTTGAATACAAATCATACTACTTTGACTAGTAGGGTTAAACAACATGGTTTCAGTTAAGGTTTTTAATTGGTTGCTGATTTTGGAAATAGTTTTCTGTTTTCATGAACATGTCACCAAAAATAACAACACAATTTTTCTGATTTCAAAAACTAGTTTTTCGAAACACAAGAAAATAATAATAATAGTAATAATAATAATAATAACAATAATAACGGGATTAACCATTCCCAATCTCGTATTTCTTTTCAGGACTTCCATCTGTCTTCCCTATAAATATGCAAATTAATATTTTATTTAAATTAATTTTCAAGTTTAAAAATTATATTTTTCCAAATTATTTGCCAAACATATGTATCTTCAATTTTTCCAATCATTACAACTTTTTTTCTAAAATAGACATTCAATAAGTGATAATTTAGACATAAAAAGTGAAAAGAAGTCTCTGTAACTCACCCAACTAATTAATTGAACCCTTGGCATCTCAAAAAATAGCTGGATTCATTGTCCAAAAGAAAGCAATGCTGAGTCCAAATAACATAAGAAAGCAACACTGAGTCCAAATAAAATGCTTATCATCAAAAAAACAAAAAAAACAGTCCAAAAAACTGTACAAGCTAATCCTGGCTCTACCATGCAATACTAAGTCCAAATAAAATACTTATCATCAAAATAAATAAATACATAAATAATAAAGTCCAAAGAAAATACTGTACAAGCTAAATCCTGGCTCCACAATGCTCCTGAGATGACAATTGCTTGACTGCGACGTTTTAATGACTAAATGCAATGACACCTTAAAAAATGAAAGTACTTATCCAAGAAAATAAATGAACACTCAAGAGAATCTAGGCCAAGAAAAGATCACTCTGAAAGGTGTTAAAACCCTTTTTTTCCCCCTCTAAAATTGGAAAAATAGCTTATATGACCAGAATGACATCTTGTTACCAAGATTTGGGCTTGTTTGGTCATGTAATTTAAAAACCATTTTGTTAAAATATACAAACATATCCTATTCAACTACAAATAAACAACTACATTTATAATCTTCCACTCATGTATTTATGTGCATGCAGATGCATAGAGAAAGCAAAAGGAAATGGGGTCTAAAGCAGGAAAAAAACTTACCATTATTGTGCAGCGATCACATCCGTGTCAATGCTTTTCAGCAATAATAGCCACATTTCTAGGGGATAAAGCAGGATCAAAAATTGGCAAGATCACTGCTTCAATTGAACTGCCTTGCTCTTGGAGGAACAGCAATCTATCAAGCAAAATTAAAGTTTCTAAAACAGGCCCCAGAGCAGCTCGAAGAGACCAATAGGGTCCAATGAGTTCCTGTACATATGCAACCAAAGTATACACATTATAAATTCGTACTATTCTCTGTAAAGAAAAAGCATATATCAGAATAATATTAGTGCTTGACATCATAAACATGAAAACAGCCTTCCAAACACAATCAAATCTTTTTATTTCTTGATTAAAGAAAAATGAGTTATTATTTCTGAGGAGATCCAGCAAAACAAAATAAGTTCTAACCAGGTGGCTTTTTCATATATCCTGTTACTGAAGGTTATGACCAGCATAAGACTATTGTTTGTAGTAATAACAAAACAAGAGATCCTGTAGAGCAGAAGTTACTTTTTTGCACATATATGGTGCTTTCATCAATTAAAAAGATAACAAACCTACATTTATGAAAGTATAAATAACGGGAATCTCAGTTTTTTAACTAGCAAAGGAAAAATTTATTCACAAGTAGCAAAAGAACAAGAGAAAAACAAAAGCAAGGGTAAGTTCAGCAAAAGAGGCAAAATCTTCAATTGCAAGCTATACCATATACCCTCATACAATCTGAAAACTCTAGGGAAGGATCTAAGACAAAGTACAGCTCCCATTAACTCCAAAAGGACAAACTTTAATGGACAGCTAGATTACATGGACCAATTATATATATACTATTACACTATTCACTGGATAACTAATACAATTAATACAGCACAAAATATTTAATACATTTCATGTAAAATTGGTACTATAGTTACCACCACTATTAAAGATCACTTATCAATTCATTCAAATTTCTGAGTTTAATCAGATTGAATCAACTCATTGAAGGGCTGCTGCAAGAACAGAATATTCCAAAGCATTATGAATGTATGGGATGGCTGCAAATCAAGTGCTTCAATTAATGCAGAATATAGATAACCACCATGTAGTGAACGCACAAGTTTTCAACAAAACAATATAATTAAATATCTTTTAAGCATTAAAATTTTGCAACTGTAGTTATACAGTATGAACATACAGAAAAAGGCTCAACTTCATTCCATATTTCCTGAAAATCTGTATCTTGCAAAGGCTCAAGACCAAGATGACATAATCCAGACTGGCAATACTTCTCAAAAAGCGGATATCGGTCAACAGGTTTGGCCTCTTCACATCTGGAACCAATATGAAAATGTTCATGAGATAAGGCTGCTGTCTCAAATGCTGAGCTCGGGCTGTCATCTGCAGAACATGTTTATAAAGTTATATGCTGAAGTCTAAATGAATCCAAAAGTCCCAGTTTCAATCACCAGAATACAACCAAATAACTTGCATAAAAAAGGTGCATCTTTTTCAAATGCACTGATGACTAGTTTACCTGTCTCCACTTTTGGTTTTACAGTAGGGAAATTTCCATTCATATTGGACCTCGGGCAAATTCTTTCCTTTTCATGCAGCAGGGAGTCCAGGGTCACCCTTTGCTGTCGGCGACGCAAAGCCTTCCCTTGACGGCCAATTGATGGACTTCTTGTAATGACTTCCGGATAAAATCTAGTCAGAAACTTCAGAAGAAACAACTGTTACAAGAGAGACTTAAACAACACCCAGAATGAAAATACAGTCACGACTGTCATTACTTCAGGATAAAATCTAGTCAGAACCTTCAGAAGAAACAACTGTTACAAGAAAGACTTCAAAGAATACTTAGCATGAAAATCTAACGAAGTTCAGCTGCAACCAGAAAACATAAGAAGAGAAAATGCTAATGGAAGCAACAAAAACTAAAGGAAAGAACACAAAGAATGGACAAAATAGTAAAAAAGTTAGCTCCGTTTTCTTCTTTTATATATTATTTTTTATTTATTTTTCTTCCTTTTCTTTGGTGGGGGTGAGAGTGAAGCACAACGTACGTTGACTCGACTTGAAATTCAAGACCCACAACACTGGTATTCACAAATTATAACACAGATACTGGAACCAGACATGTTAGACATGCTTTGCGAATCTCTGAACTCATTGCACATGAAGGTGGTTATATCCCTTAAAATTGAAGCTTTTGAACAAACAATAAGGGTAGTTTAGAGGAGACAAAATGCCTCCACTTTGGAGATGATAGCTAACCATGAAGTCACCGATGGTGGTCAGGCTAGCTGCTAGGAAGTAGGAACCTATTTATAATCACTGTTTTGCCATTAGGTTTACAAGGATTGAAAATCTTGGTGCAGACTTTACCAATATCGGAACTGAGGAGGAAGAGAAGTGTTTTGGTAATTTCTTTTATTATCTTGGGCTGGCCAGAGGGGAACTCACCATTGTAGGAGATGAAAGCTGATGGTGAGATCTGTAAGATTTAAGAAAAGAAGAAACTTAGCACAGAGAGAGCCCCACTATTTGACCATTCAAAAATTTGCACATCCTATTAGGCATAAAAGCAGGCTGTTGGTATGGGCTTATGACTTGGTTTGATCTTGAATATTAGGCTTAATTAAATAAAGGAAGAAGTTTAAAAAAATGTGAATATTGCGTAGTAAACTCCGCAAAATAGAGTGTGATCAAAATTAATTTGTGGACTTGATTTTTAAAAAACTTTTGTCAATCTAAATAAAGAATTATTAATAGAGCGATAGATATTTATCAGAATACAATTGTGCCATGCTGATCTGATTCTGTAATTTGATCACTTTTTAGTTGACTCCCCCTTATCTTAAATTTAAAGATGGACAAATCCAACTTCAAGACACCCACACTCAAGTCCATGTGGTTGAAATTGTCTATTCTGTTAGCTTTATATAAATAGTTGGACCCTCTCTCTATCACCCTTAACTTTTGAAAATGTGACAATGGCACATCTGATGTCAAAACCCAAATAGCAAAACCAATTAAGCATAGTAATGACGCTACAACAAAAATAAAAAAGCATGCATACCATCTGAAAAGCAGCACGGAAAGCATGCAACCAAAAGTTATGCACACCAGAATCATTTTCCATGCATCTCCACCTCTCTGCACTCTAGCAATACAAACAAGAACAATTAATCATATAAATTTTCAGAAAATAAAAGATGAAAACTAAGATATCTAAAGAACAAGAAGGTATGGATTTTCACCAATTTATCAAAATATAACCAGTTTGCAAAATACAACTATTATTATCCAAAATATGAAAGAAAGCAGGTCAATTGTTATTCATGGAACAAGAAATTTTGGAATCCGACCAAATGTGGAGAATATCAGAATCATAAATGTTTAACAGTACAGTGTTATTTGGTGTAACATTGAAACTTTATCAACCATTGCAGACTTGAAGTCTGTTAAATAGTCCCTTCTGGGTAATTGTTCTACAGTGTTATTTGGTATAACTTTGAAACTTTATCACCCATTGAAGACTTCAAGAAATTTCTTAGATAGTCCCTTCTGGGAATTGTTCAAACCAACGACTGTATGATTGGTAACCAGTTGATCTCAGCCGTATTTGAATAGAAAGATGGCAAATTCCAACATTAAAAGGCTGCACATATGCTTATGTGGTGAACAAGGAACTAACCACATAAAGGTCCTATTAAAGAAATATTCTAAAGTTGGAAACTTGCCTGGGGGAAGATAATGAAACTTGAAAACCTAACAGAATCAGTTGATCACTTTCTCCTTTATCCAACACAAATCACTTTTCAATTTCTACATATGTTGGAAATGGTCCACAGGATGCTCTTTAAGACGTTTAAGGTTCATAGGCAGGACTATAATTTTTGGAAGGCTGCCCAACTACTATTATTGAAGTTTATACTGTCAACCATGTAGAAGACTTCTCTTTTTCTTTGTATAATATTTGAACTCCTAACCCAGTTATAGGCTTGAAGAAGGTGGATGGAAAATTGCAGGGAATATTTCAAAACACCCCATATAATTTGATAAACTTTTTTTTTTCCATTTTTAGATTATAAATGCATGTTAACCAATTCCGAATCCTATATGCTTGTTTAAAACTAATTTCCATAACATAAAAAATAAAACTAAATAAAATGTTAAGAATTTAAGAAAACCTCACGCAAGCCGACAATGGTTGCTAGTTTGCTTGTTGCTAGCTGCTTGATGCTGGATTTTCTATCCACTAACAAAGGACCTCAAAGTAGATGCCTGATTCTTTATTTTCATTCTACCTTTTCTTTTTTAGTTGCCTTTTCTATTCATAAGATTAATACAAAAACCTTTCCCTAGACCCTAGTCCAAATGATGCCCTTTACCAGCGTCAGGGCTAGTATGATTTTAAGTAATTCATAAATCTTGCTCTCAAATATCCACAATATTGTACGACAAAAATAAAATCCTCCCACCAATCCCCAAACTATAAAAATGAAAATGAAAAACAGGAAGCAGTGAAAAAGAAAGGAAAACAAGATATAGTTTACCTGGCATGCAAGATCAAGCAAACTTTTCCCAAGTGAAAAGGATGCTGATTTGACACCAAGACTCATTGGAAAACCACACTGTAAACTAACATCGTTAAAACCTTCTTCAGATAATAGGTTGTAACAGCATCCGATGCTAATAACTGCTTTCACTTCTTTGCAATCAAGAAAGGTCCTGAACCCAATGCATATATATTCGTCTACATCAAACCAATTAGATTAACAGAAATAATACTAATAACAGAAAATTACACATAAACCTTTAGGTTTTAATAATTACATAGACTTCTCTTGAACCAAGTAGATCATATTCCCTCAAAAACAGGAAAAAAAAAAAAATATATTCCCATCACCCTTCTATTAGCCAACGAAAAAAATGTTCTGTTTTAACCACTTTGGCTTTCTTAAATACCTTAGATCTTCAGCTCAAGAAGCATTAACGTTTACCACAATAGACCTCCGACTAGCTTAAGCTTTTGCTTTGCATAATTTATTATTATTTTCTAAGAGTCAAAAAATATATGCACATATTTTCATAATTAAAGGCCATCTGCTCCTATGCAATACAAAAATCTTCCTCCCATGATAAAGGATTAGTGATGAAGAAATAAGAGGCAATCCTCGAAAGTAATTAAAGAAAAATAAGATTTTTAAAAGAATTTTGGTTCAAATGCTAATAAGGTAGAGGGGAAAATTATTGGGATGAATTCCAACCAACTATCGTGAGATTTTCACTTCCTAATTTTATCCTTAGTTATCTCTCACCAAGCAACTTAAGTTAAATAGGATTACGATTACAGGTAAAAGACACAGGAGCAATGAAAAAGAAAAATAAAGATGAGAACATTAATTAAATGTTGGTGGTAATAGCTAATTGTGCAGATGATGTTTAAAATGATTCATAAAATATCTATAAAGTAGACGTTCTATGGCAAGTAGTACTGAGCAAAAAGAAGGAATACAGATTTGCCTTTAAGCATAACTTCCATACGGATTAATGCATATAATATGAGAGAGTGCATTTGAAAAAACTTCTCTGCTCCTTTGTCATACTATGCTCAATAAGGATGACGTTTTCAAGACAAACAATTTTTTTACTTCCAATCCCAAAGACGTACTATAGGGAACAATTGCACATCATGTTTCAATGATAGAAAAGACGGATATAATCACACTCACTTGAGCATCATTACTGAAAGATCTCCACAAGCATGAAGCCCAGCAAGAACCAATGAAGCTTCATTGTCTGCATTGCATGAAGATTGTTCCAGATTTGCATCAAAATTGGCATAATTTTGTTCTTGTTCAATAACATTATCTTCATGCACTGCTGTGTAAGCCAAGGCTTTCAACATCTCCTTAGAAATAACATGGCACGTGATTGTCTTAGGAATAATTAAATTTCTCTTTCCTGATCTAACAAGAAAGAAAAATTAAATAAATAATAAAAATAAATTAAAGCATCAATAATACAAGGAAATAATAAACAGTAAAAGAGAGGATATTTCAAAGGTTTCTCTACCAGTTAAGTTTCTTCAGGTATCAAAATTCCAAAGGAAGTGATTTTATTATTAAGATCAATAAAAGCTAAAAAAAAGGGACACGCACACTCTTTGACCTTGACAAACAATACAGCCAACAAAATATGGACGAAAATGGACCAACCATCTTTGAAAAACTTTCCAAAATCCAATCCCTTCACTTCTTCCCACCTTAAATTTAGCAAGACTCCACAAAGCAAGATAATCCTTAGAAATAAGTTTACAAGAACCGTTAAGTTTCACCATTCAACAATACTCGAGTCTCAATTAATAAAGTTAATATCGTATATATTTTTCATAATCTTGCACTTTAAGGAATCTTTTATTTAAGTAACCAAAATAACAAATTAGATTTCATATCAAGATAAATAAATAAAAATGTGTAATTAACAAAAGTATTATAGGAAAGAAAACACTGGAAGGAAAAAAAAAAAAAAAAAAAAGAATTGATTTCAATTAGTTCCATACTCAGATTTACGCATCTGAGCAGCATAATACTTCTTGATTCGTTCAGCACGTGCATCTGTAACTCTTCCATGATGAGAACAAGCATCAATTGCAATTACACGATGCCGGTAGTGGAAAGAAAGAACTTGTGCAAGATAACCCTAAAAAGATAAAATAAATTAAAAACAAACAATTTTAAAGTACAGGTGATGAAAGTTTTTTAAAATAAAGCAGGTATACCTGACCGGCACCAACATCAATTACTGTGTGGGCCCCAACGTTGTTTGTAATCAAACTGACCACAGCGGATAGAACTTCTACCTGTTGAAACCAAATTCTTGCAGACACTCACACACACAAAAGAATAAAGAACTATAGAGCATAAAGTCTGAAGTTCTGAAACTTAGTAAGTAATTACCTACTTCATGCTTTTTCTTCACATTCATGCCCTGGGAAAGTACACTATTAAGTGAACACAAGTTCAAGCCAGGTAAGGCCTACAAGAAACCATAGAAAAGGTAAAAGGTCAAACTGTTGAATGACAAACCCATCTCCCACCCCCGACTCCCAGAGAAAAGGAAGGGAAGCAGAAGAAAAAGAAGCATTCAGTAATAAAGAAAGGACGTATTTAACAATTGGAAGAGATATAGAGTACGCATTAGATCTAATTCTTCACTGAAGTTTTAGTATTTTGGAGATTACAACATTAATGGAAAAATAACATATTTACATATATATATGTAAAAGAACTAGCTATGGAAAGGGTTTAAGATAGCAGTACAGCAAACAAAGATGTAGGACAAAACAGTAATTTGGGTTGTCTAGGATCAATGTAGGCAAGCTTAATCCTCAAAAAGTCTCTATAGTTAGGTTTCCACTTGACGCCAAAGGAAAATCATATCTTAGTGTTATAGAGAGGATAAATAAAAAATAAATAAATAAAGAGAGAAAAACGGCCAAAACAACAAAAATTTCAAATGGATTTATCCTGTGAACTGGTTTCTCAGCAATACATTATGATGCATGAAAAATTACTTGTTACTACAGCCTACTCCAAATCCCAAATTAATCTAAATCCTACCAATTTTTAATACTATTAGCATCATCTAGGCAATCTAGGAATCATAGTTAACATCATCTATGCAATCTAGGAATCATGGGGCTTCTAAATCTTATTAAATAAATATTCAATAACCATGGTTCTGTAATTCATCTGTATATACTCCTTACATTAAAATGTGAACAGAGATATAAAACAACTACCAGATGAGGAATTCATGATGATGAAAAACTATCGAACATACATCTTTATAAAAGCTTAGCAAAATTTGAAAATTTATTTAGCCATTACTTGTAAATTCCGCCGACTTGCTTACATTGGGCCGAACAAATAACAATCTACAGCATATTTGAATAAAGATAAAGTTAGTTAGTAAGAACCTAATTCCCTTGGGAAAGTGATAACCTTTTTTTGTTTGGATATTTATTTTAAGGTGGAAAAATGTGGATTCAGGGAATGTAGGAAAATATATGAAAAAATTATTTCCATCTATATAGATGTTATTTTGAGAATTTAAAATAAAATAATTTTGAATTTTTTTTAAAATACATATTTACCCTTAATTTATTATACAATATTAAATTTAATTATTTATAAATCCTAACTTTCCTATTGCTCACCAAACAGACCAAGAAAAAAAATAATTCTCAAAAACAAAATCTTAAAAAATTAAATTCCGAAAATCAATTTTCCTCTTAACTTTATACTTCCCAAACGGATTCTATAGTAGTAATTGGTCACCGTTAAAAAGAAAAAATAGAATAAAAAAATCTCAACTCCACCATTATTCATGAAGTTTTCACTAACTATAGCTAAAAAAAAAAAAAAAAAATCCCTTCTTATAGAAATTAGCTAGGCAACATGATGCAAGATGGAAACAACCTCTGAAAACTTATCAGAGAAGAGGAAAAACAGATTCTAAGGCCCAAACATTAATTTGGCATGATCTAGGACAAGATGGGCTTATTTGGGATCTTCAAGGATTTTAGTAGATTAATTTAGTTTCCTATTTTTAATTAGAGCATTTTATTATTTAATTAGGTTTCCTATTGTTTTCAGTTTCTTAATGTTATTAGTTTCCTTATTTAACTAGGTTTCCTATTATTTTAGTTTCCTAATATTATTAGATGATTTTAATATAAATAGGGTTCTTTGTAATTCTGGGAGCAGTTAATCAATATTACAAGAATTTTATGAGATTATTTTCTCTGGTTTTGTGTGATGCAAAACAAACTTAGGTGTGATGCCTAGGGTTTTGGGAGTGATTCCTAAAATCAATCTAGTGTGATACTAGAACCCTATCTATTTCTTTTCTGTTTTTTTTCTTTACCTATCTGTCCTACATCACAACAAGTCTGTTTGGCACACAAGGTGGGAGGGAAATGATACCATACCTTGTGTAAGTCTGTTTGTTCTCGAGGAAGTGCCAAAGACCTCGAAGTAACAACAAATTCCTTAAGCGAAGCAGGCCAGTGATCCTTCCATCAACACAATGAAGAAGCAACAATCAGCATATCACAAATTAACCGAAAAAAAAATGTTTTAAAAAAAAAATTGAAAGTAATTCTAAGTACCTGAACTACTCCAGAAGGAATTTGAACAAGATTCTCGACTGGTTCTTTGCGTAAGCACTCAATCCATTCCTTGTCAACTGCTTCCCATTGTCTATCCTGGAAAAAGCAAATTTATATATATTTTTTATTTTTCATAAACCGAATAAATAGAACATTAACTAATATGATCTTTCAACATTGAGAGTTCTACATATAAGATTTTCTTTCAATTTTTAACAGGGTTTTTTTTTCCTAGGGAACCAAAGAGAGGAATACCCAAAAAAACCAAAAAAAAAAAAAAAAAAAAAAACCTGGAAGAAGTTGACGACATGAGCGCTCATTAAGAAAGAGTAAGGACGAAGGAAATCGATGATGGCGTAGATCCATTGCAGTGTCTGAGTGTGTGTCTCACAAGCCCTAGCAGCATCAGCTGCCATTTTTTTCTCCATTCTCACAAAACCACCACACCACCAAACACTATTTCTAACGAAAAAATAAAAAATAAAAAATAAAAAGACAAAAAGGAAAATAAATTACAGGCGAGAATGTATAAGGGCCTGTTTGGGAACAATTCTATAGAAAACGCTTCTTTTTCTTCTTCTTCTTTTTTTTTTTTTTTTTTTCCACTGAATTTTTAAAAATCATCCGACGGATAGTTTTTTCTATCAACAAAGATCAAAGATCAAAGAAAAAACGCTTTGGATATTTTAAGCTTTTCTAAATTGATATATATTATTATAAAAGAAACTATTTCAATTTGATTTAAAAAAAAAAAAAACAAATAGTAATTTCAGCATTATATAGTAATAATTTCAATTTGTTATCATATAAGATAACGTATAGGAATGGTAGCGAAGTATCCCCACCTTCATATGTGACATATGAAGTTCTAAATTCCAGTGATTTAACGATAAAAATTTATCTATATGTATATGGTGAAAAAATCAATTTTATCATACTTTAAAATAATTTGACAGATGAACCAATTTGATGTTATACAGTCTACATAAAAATTTATAAATCGAGTGACTTTCATATATATATATATATATATGTATATGTATTTTCTCTTTTTTATGTTGCAGTGGGCTGAAATTCATTTTATGGATTTTTTTAAATGAGAAAACTAGCATATTTACTAAAAAAAGAGTTATCTTTATTATCTAGATACTTTTTCATCTTCAAATTTTTTTATCAATAATTGTCTTATGGTCAATCTTGTACAACATATGGCTAATAGTGGACATATTGTTATAATATTGGGCCAAATGTGAATGATTTTCCCTTAATGGTCCTTAATGGCTTTGGACTTTTAATTTTATTTTCCTATGGTTTGGCTTTGAGAAATTTGTGGGATTTAATCAAAAATTGAAATATGTGTTTGAAAGTTTTAAGGAAACACGGCCTATGTTAAGAGATGGATGCACACACATTCTTTTGAATGTTGAGAATTTGGAGGACGTAGGAAACGAATGAGAAAAAGATCAATGAGTGTCTTTAATATGCAGAAATACATTGATTTAAAGAGTAAGTGATAAAATGAAAGTATGCTGAAAGTTCGAAAAAAAAAATTTTAAAGATGTCGTGTTCAAAATTTTTACAGTCGTTGTATCCTAGTAGATGATCATTATAAAATATCTGCACCAGCGGACAAAAATCGTCCAAAGAAAACTGTGGTACCACACAAGCCTCAGATAGTTTCATCAAAATTCCTTTGAATTTTTATAAGATATACAGGTTCTAATTTATTTTGATTATTTTTCTATAATTTTGTTTACGTTAATTTTATTTTATCCATATATATTTACATATATATTCTTCCATATATTAAACTAACAATCTTAAGATGATCTTCCTTCTTTTATATATGTTTATATATGTGGAGATGTGGATTTTTTTATTTGTTTATATTAACTTGTTGTTATATATATATATATATATATATTTTTGGATAAGTTTATAATCTGTGTGTTTCGATTTTTTCTACCTGTGTATATTGTTATTGGGCATTTGTATAATTATGTTTCTAAAAATTGTCTTTCAACAAAAATTACTTGCCCATGATTTTATAACATCCTTTTGGATGATTGATATTATATATATTTGTTTATTGAAGGAAAAGAAAAATAATTTTTCTTTTCCCATGGCTTTAAATTTTGTTGGGCATATATTTATTTTGTTTTAATCAAAAATTTATTCCATAAAATGAATTATCCATGTTTTATGAATTTTTTGGCCTTTTTTTTTTAGTGATTTACATCACCAAAATAGTGAAAATTGATTAAAAAAATTTTTGAAACCTTATCAGCTGACCCATTTACCAGGAAAACGGATCAAAATCAACCTAGCTGAAAATTGAAGACGGGTCGATAGATGGGTAAATGGGTCGGAAAAATGAGTAAAGGCTGGATTCTAGGTTAGTGGGCCTAAGATTAAATTATGTTAGTCTTGGTCCAATTGCAAAGCCCAGCCCGTGATTATAACAGACTACTGTTCAGCCCAAAAACCAAGCCCAGATCAAACCCTGACCATGTGAACTTTGACCCAATTGATAAAGGGCTACCATGTGTCATAAAATGATTGGTGCCACATGGCATATCAGCACCGTCAAATGGTGCATAATGCCAAGGCAATATGGCACACAGTCGCGAAATCACATGTCGTCCAGAATTTATGCTATGTGTCAAGCCATGAAAGGTGACACGTGTAGACCTGTTACAAGTGACATGTGTCGGCATTTGATAGCCACGTGTCAAGCTAGGAAGGCTAATATGTGTTGACCTATGACAGGTGACATGTGTCAACTTCTGCAATGTGCTATGTTTTGGCTAGGGATGGCAATTTGGCCCGAATGGCTCGAACCTCGCAGTGCATCGCCCCTAACGGGGTGTTTTTTCCCCGAAAAATTGGGGTTATGGGGCGGACTCGGGACAACCTTTTAAAAACCGAATCGGGATTAGGCCGGGCCTGAAGAATAAAAACACTGGCCCGAACCTGGCCCGATATATATATATATTTATTATTTTTTTAATTTATGTAATTAATCGAAATATATTTTCTTCTTATATTTACAAGCCTTAACACTCACTAACGGCCCTTAACTCCTCTGATCGACATCCTTTTACAAACAGTTGCTGCCGCACCAAGCCTCATCACCAAATTGCCGCCACCAAACTTCACCGCCATCACCTTCACCTTTACAAATAACTACTGCTGCACCAAGCCTCACCATGAAGCTGCCGCCACCAAACTTCACCGCCATCACCTTCACTTCACAACCCTCACAAATGGCCAACCACAAACTTAGGCTTCACCCCTCTCAATAGGTAAAACGACCAGCCCTCAACTTCATTTTTGCTGGTTTGGGGCTTTGACAACAAAAGGAATTAGTTAATAAAGGGGTTGGGCTTTGTTTGATCTGTTCTTGTGCCTTTGTGATGTTTTTTTTTTTTTAAACACATTTATGCTGGTTTGGGGCTTTGACAGCAAAAGGAATTAGTTAATAAAGGGGTCTGTTTGATCTGTTCTTGTGCCTTTGTGATTTTTTTTCTTTTTTTTTTTTTCCTCTTAACACATTTCCTAATTACTGCTTAATTTGTTCCTTGGTCCTTAAATAAGAAATCAAATATTTCTTAACAACCAAACAGCCAAATTCTTGGAAATATCTTAATCTAAAAGACATCACTAGAGCTGAATTTGTCTTTATTTATTTTGATAATTTCATTTTGTAAAATTTTCTTTCCAATTTCAATTTCGATTTTGATTCTCTTCCTTTTTTCATTCTAAAATTTGAGATTGATGAAGAGGATGATGTCGTGGGCATGACTGAAAATTGTATTCGGGTATTTATCTCTCTCAGTATTTTCATTTCTTTTTTCTTCTAAAAAAACTTGCCTTTCCGAATCTACTCTCTGATTTCGTATATGGGTTATCTGGATTTTTCTTGTTCTTTCTGTGGGTCATTTGTTGGCTTAGCGACTTTGGGATCTTTATGTGATTTCTCAGTTTCTGAAGGTGAATTGTTTGCTATTTGGTTCATTTTGGGTGCGAAGAAAATGAAAGCAATTAAATTTAAGATTAAAAAATGATAAGGAAAGAAGTTTAAATTATCGAAGTTTACCTTATTGAATTGGTTCTGATGCAATTGTTTAGCTTCCTTGGGTTGTATTTAGTCTCTTAAATTTAGGGACCTAAAATTTAAAATTCTAGGAGGTATATTGGACTTGGTTATGCCTAATGCAAAATCATGATTTTCCTTAAATTCTTATGAACCAAGCATCTTTATTCTACATTCACGTTTTCTCTTGATTCGAGTTGGTCTTTACACCTGTAATTGGAATTTAATTGTTTCAAGAAAATGGTATTGTATTATTTATGATTCATATGAAGCTTATGTTGTTAGATAATATTTTATTTTTTGTCATACAGAGAATGAAAAAGTTATAGTCTAGTGAGCCATCATAAGAGGGAAATATGCTTAGATTGAGTGTAGAGGATGTTATGGGTTCCAATATGTTTTTGACTTAGACAAAAAAGCCAACCCAGATGACAGGTTTTTTTTCTTTTGATATGTCCAGTGTATTTACTAAATTATATACTTTTGATAACATGTTTTGTTTTGAATTGGAATATGAAGGTCTTTGGTTACAATTTCTATTTGACATTTATCCTCTTGTCCTTGTATTTGTAAAGTTTTCTATAGATTGTCGTCGAGCTCAAAAGATCTAGGATTTTCTGATTTGTGTTCAATTCTCTGGCATCTAGAGATTGGTGCTGATCTGCTGCTTTGATTGACTTAAAATGCAATTTTATTTTACTTTTGATGGAAATATGTTTAGGATTTTGAATTTTCTCATACAAATTGCCCCTTTAATTATGCTTTACTAATCTCTCACACACAGGTAAGAGTAGGTTCGATGAACAGATGAAACTTTGCTAGAGCCAATCAAGTTTCAAGATCTGAAAGTTAAATATCTGGAGGATAAACATTTTTGTGTGTTTTTTCATGTACCTTAATCACTGCCTCAGTGTATTTTATTATATTTTATTCACTTTATTTACTTTTTATTTATAAATTTTTTTATATGGATTTTTCAAAAAAAAAAATTATATCAATTATAAAAAAAAAAAAACGAGGAAAACCACGCCGTCCTGTCCCTGTCCTGCATCTAAAGAAACATAAAAAACAGTGGGGATGGGATGGAAAATTCCCCATGGGGACGGGGACGGGATTTCAAAAATCGATCCCGCCCCCACCCCGTTGACATTCCTAGTTTTGGGTTTTGGCATGTGCCACGCAAGAAGCCATGCCAGCGTGGATGACACATCAGCGCATGGTGCTAGGTGGCCGAGAGCCACATCAACACTTGATGCCATGTGGCTGTGATACGTCATCACGTGGTGCCACGTCAAGATGAGGTGCCACATTAGTATAATGACATGTCAGCATGACCTCTGTGATGATGTCTGACATTGTGTCATTGATGATGTCAGCACTGATGAGTGTATAAAATAATTTTGTGAGTGTATACAGCAATTTTATGGGTGTAAACAGTAGTTTTATAGGTGTACATAGTAATTTTGTGGTGTATACAGAAATCTTATAAAATCACATTTTTTGTGTTTTTTTCTATTGGAAATTTATTATAATTAGTTTGTTAAGATAAAAAACAATAACTAACTGATTTTTATTTTGTGATTAATACAAAAATGACAAGTAGAGACAATTTGACTATGCCCACTTCAACTTCTGTGATTTAGATGCCTCCTCCTGTAAATCATGCAGACAGACCTGATAAGTTCAATGGAGCACACTTTAAGAGGTGGCAACAGAAGATGTTGTTCTACTTGACTATACTAAACCTTGCGAGGTTCTTGATTCAAGACATGCCACCCAGTAATGAAAAGAGTGATAAAGAGACACTTATGGCTGTGGATGCATGGAAGCATTTCAATTACTTATGCCAGAATTACATCCTGAATGGTCTGTCTGATGCATTGTATGGAGTGTACTGTGGTACAAAGTCAGCAAATGAGTTGTGGAAAACTTTGGACAACAAATACAAAACTGAAAATGTGGGTTCCGGGAAGTTTGTTGTAGGCCGATTATTGGACTATGTGATGGTGGATTCAAAGCCATTGATGAGTCAAATACATGAGTTGCAAGTGCTCATACAAGAACTTCTTATTGAAGAGATGACAATTGATGAAGCCTTTCAATTAACTTCTATGATTGAGAAGCTACCTCCATTATCTCAACCACAAGAGAAAGGAAATGGATATGGAGGCTCTTATTAGTAAGCATCGGATAGGAAACGATAATAGGAGATCTGATAAAAGATCGTTGAAGGCTATGATGAAGGCTAATATTGTGGAAAGTCGTCATAGCTCCAAGAACAAGAAGAAAACTAGAAAAGATTCCAAGTTGGGGCCTAAAGGAGGGATCTCAAAGAAGGTCAAGTTTCAAGGCAGGTACTTTAACTGTAACAAAATGGGTCATAGATTTACAGAACGTAGGCTGCCGAAGAGAAAGAGGAACAAAGAGGAACAAATGATGGAGCACATTACTCGAGAGTTTGATGACATTGACCTTAGTATTGTGGTCTTTGAAGTGAACTTGGTACGATCAAATCCTAGAGAATGGTGAATTGATACTGGTGCGACCCGTCATATATGTTCTTATAGGAGTTTATTCACTTCCTTCGAACCAAGTAAAAATGGGGAGAAATAATTCATGAAAAATTCCGCCACATTAGAAATCTAAGGGGAGGGCAAGGTAATCCTGAAGATGACTTCTGGAAAGGAGCTGACTCTAAATAATGTTCTGTATGTTCTAGAGATTTGTAAGAATCTGGTGTTTGAATCGCTACTGAGCAAACATGATTTTTGCTTAATTTTTGAGTCAGATAAGGTTATTTTGTCCAAGTTTGGGATATTTGTGGGAAAGAACTATATAGTCAACGGTTTATTTAAACTCAATATAATGACTGTAAAGCTAAAAGATAAAACTAAAGCTAGTACTTCTTCTGTTTACTTGCTTGAGTCTTCTATTTTGTGGCATGTTAGACTAGGACATGTTAATTTTAATTCTCTACAGAGGTTAATTAATTGAATAATATTCCCACATTTGAAACTGATTCTAAACATAAGTGTAAAACTTGTATAGAGGCAAAATCAATGAGGTTATCATATCAAACAATTGAAAGAAATAATGAACCTTTGGATTTAATACATAGTAATGTATATGATTTGAAACTCGCACCGAGTAGAGGTGATAATAAGTATTTTATCACCTTTATTGATGATAACAAAAAATACTAATATGTATATTTACTTAAGAGTAAGAATGAGGCAATAGAGAAATTTATTTTCTATAAAACTGCAGTTGAGAATCAATTCAACAGAAAAGTTAAAGTGATAAGAAATGATTGTAGTGGAGAGTATGTAACTCCATTTGGAGAGTATTGTGCTTAATATGGCATTATACAATAAGTTACTCCTATGTAACTCCATTTGGAGAGTATTGTGCTCAATATGGCATTATACATTAAGTTACTCCACCATATTCGCTACAATCTAATGGTGTGGCTAAACAGAAAAATAGAATTTTAAAAGAAATGATGAATATAATGTTGATAAGTTATGGATTACCTCAGAACTTGTGGGGGAAAGTCATTTTATTAACAAACGACCTTTTAAATAAGGTATCTCGAAAGGATCAAGTGAAGACATCCTATGAGCTATGGAAAGGAAGATAACTTTTCTATAAATACTTACGAGTGTGGGGGTTCTAGCCAAAGTAGTGGTATCTACTCTAAAAAAAGTGAAGATAGGTTCCAAAACAATAGATTGCATCTTTAAAGGATACGCACAAATAGTAGTGCATATCGGTTTCCCATGTATAGGTGAGAAATTCCTGATATACATAAGAATACGATAATAGAATCGAGAAATGCATCATTTTTAAACATATTTTTCCGTATAAGTGTGAAGAAGGATCGAGTTCACTAAACGAACTTAAAATGCTATCACTGAAGATAGCCATGATAGTGATCTCAGGAGACTGAAGTTGAGACTGAGGTTTAATTTAGACGAAGCAAGAGAGTAAGAATGGAAAAATCCTACAGTCTAGATTTTCATACTTATATGCTAGAAAGTGAACCTCAAAGCTTCTAAAAAGCTATAAATTCTATTTAAGGGAATTTACAGAAAGAAGCCATAGAAAGTTAGATTGATTCCATCTTGCAGAATCACACTTGAGAGTTTGTAAATCTTCCTCCAGGTTGTAAACCTTTGGGTTACAAATGAATTTTTAAAAAGAAGATGAAAGCATATGAAATAATAGACAAATATATGGCAAGACTTGTAATTAAGGGATATAGCAACAAGAAGGCCTTGATTATTTTGATACTTATTTTCTAGGGGTTTTTCTACACCAAGACAATAAAAGAAAGTCTATAGATTGATGAAGTCCTTGTATGAACTAAAACAAGCTCCAAAGCAATGACATTAAAAATTTGATGGTACCATACTAAGTAATGGGTTTAAAATAAATAAGTGTGACAAATGTATCTATGTAAAAGATACAGAGAATGAATACATCATTCTTTATTTGTATGTAGATGACATGCTCATAGTAGGTAGTTATGATAATATGGTCCGAACTATAAAAGTCATGTTAAAATCTAAATTTGACATGAAAGATATAGGGCTTGCTAATGTGATTTTAGGAATAAAAATCACGAGGACTTTGAATGGCATCATTCTTAGTCAAACACATTATGTTGATAAAATACTAGCTAAGTTTAGTAGTAATGATACTGGTATAGCCAGAACATCCATTGATACAAGTTTACACTTATCTAAAAATAAATGGGAGAGTGTATCTCAAGTCGAATTCGCAAGGGTGATTGGAAGTCTGATCTACTTGATGAGTTGTACCAAACCAGACTTAGCATACACAATAAGTAGATTGAGTAGATACACGAGTAATCCAAACAAATATCATTGGAAATGAATCGTTAGAGTACTAAGATACTTACGATATACTCGTGAATACGGACTGCACTATACAAGATATCCTGCTGTGTTAAAAAGATACAATGATGCAAATTGGATATCAAATATCAAGGATTCAAAGTCCTAGTGGCTACGTGTTCACATTAGCAAGTGCAGGCATGACATGGAAGTTCTCGAAACAAATTGTAATAGCTCGATCCACGATGGAATTTGAGTTTATCGCATTAGATAAATGTGGTGAAAAGGCAGAATGGCTGCGCCAATTTCTAGAGGACATTCCAAGGTAGCATAAACTTGTACCAGCAATAAGTATACATTGCGATAGTTAATCTGCGATTAGCGGGGCATAAAATATCATATATAATGGAAAGTCTAGACTCATTCGTCGTAGATACAATTCAATTAGACAGTTAATCTCAATTGGAGTTATCTCAATAGACTATGTAAAGTTTAAAGATAACATTGTGGATCCACTAACTAAAGGGTTAAATAGAGACTTTGTTAAGAAATCATCGAGGAGAATGGGATTAAAGCCTGTGAGTAAAGTCGATACGATGGAAACCCAACCTATTTGACTGAAGATCCCAAATTTTAGGTTTAATGGGAGAACGCAATTGTAAAAGTTGGTATGGATCAATGTTGGGGTTAATCCTCTGTTCATTCCTATGACGAAATAGTGATAGATGAAGGTTAAGCATAAAGTATGCTTTTAATGATTCCTATAAGTGTGTGTTTGGTAATCAATGCGTAGTCATGCGGATTACAATGATAATAGGAATCACCTATGTAAGAGAGGAGAGTGGCCGCTTCAAAGAAAAATTATTAAAAGCTCAATTCCTTAGAAACTCTCACAAAACCAGAGAGGTGTTCAAGGTTAAAATGAACATAATAGTGAGAATTGAAGTGTACCAGGAAGGAATCATTTGTGAACTATGTTGACATTTACACAAATTATGAAATGATTCAAAGATATCACATTTGCCATTAGTTAGTAAAATAGACGTAGTCTCACAAAGGAAAGGTCAAAGAGTAGATAACATCTACCTATCCTATGTAAGTTCTAATAGTAGAGTTTTATCACCAAAGTCATGTTTTATTTTTAGTAGTCAAATCATTCATGTGGAAGATTGTTGTAGTATTGGGCTAAATGTGAATGATTTTCCCTTAATGGGCCTTAATGGCTTTGGACTTCTAATTTTATCTTTCCTACGGTTTGGCTTTGAGAAATTTGTGGGATTTGATCAAAAATTGAAATGTGTGTTTGAGAGTTTTAAGGGAACACGGTTTGTTTGTGTTAAGAGATGGATGCACACATGTTCTTTTAAGTGTTGAGAATTTGGAGGACATAGGAAATTGGTGAGACAAATATCAGTGAGTGTCTTCATGAAAATATATAGAAATACATTGACTTAAAGAGTGAGTAGTAAATTGAAGGTACGGTGAAAATTTCGAAAGAAAAGATTTTGGAGGTATCGTGTCTAAAATCTTTGTAGCCGTTATATTCTGGGAGACAATCGTCACAAAACATCTGCATCGGTAGATGAAAACCATTTTAAAGAAATTGTAGTACCACACAGGCCTCAGATAGTTTCATCAAAATTTTATTGAATTTCCAACATACACAGGTTTTAATTTATTTTGATTATTTTTTTGTAATTTTGTTTACGTTAATTTTATTTTATCCATAGATATTTACATATATATTCTTCCATATATTAAACTAACACATATTTATATATATATATATATATATATTTATATTTCTTTTATATGGTAATATAATCAAAATATTTCAATTCATCTTTTTTTCCCCCCCGCAGACAAGAATATCAACTGAATACAAGAAAGTAATACATCCATTTGTATCATTGTTTAGAAACGAACAAAAAGTAATATGATATCCCATCCTCAAAACAAAAATCCTATTTCTTGCTAATTTAGCCACTCAATCCACAACCTTTTCATCTTGCTTGTGACAAAAAGAAAATCCACGTACCCAAAACTGAAGCAAATATCTTCATATATTATTAATCATGGTAGTAAAGGCATCTTTGGACGTTATATTGCTAACATATTTCTTTGAGTTATCTTCAAAATAATTGCATTCTCGTAAACTTGTTGCAAACTTACCATGAAAATCAATATATATAAGCAAACATGTAACATTCATAGAAGAGGGAAGTTAAATGCCTATATTCTTATATACCCAAGGAAAGAAGCAAAAATAAAATAAAATAAATAAATAAATAAAAAATAAAAAACTCCACAGAATCTCTCTTTTAACTTTTTATTTTAGCTAGTTAATCTCGCCAAAGTATACTATAAATAGACTCTAATATTATTTTATCTCTCTAAACTTTTATATATTTTACATTTTGTCATATACATATTATACAATTCTGGTTATAAATCCAGAGTATAAAAGTTAGCAACAATCATCGATATCATGTATGCAGTTCACAAGGAGACAGTTTATGTACATAATTTACATATAAAAAAAAGAAAATAATAATTTTCTTAAAGTATACAAAAAGTGGTGACAACCGCTAACAGAAAAAAAAAAAAAAAAAACCACTTTATTGTGAAAAAAATGCCGTTGGGTTTATTTATTTATTCATTGTTTTGGTAAAATATATTTAACCTTAAGTATCAATAAAGGTGAAAAAAAGAAAAAAACAAAAATTTTCTTTTTAATATATAGTTTATTCCACAAATACAAGTGAAATTTTTTTTTTCAAAGTTAGATATATTTTTGCCAAATATAAAATTGTTTTGGAAACATAAAATTAAAAGGATATTAATGTGATTTTAAAAACAAAACACGGAGGGGGATATTGATGTAATTTTACATAGAAGTCTCCGTATGTTTTTGGCAGTATGGCAAGATGAGTACAAAAGGCGCTAACAATCGTGGGGGGGAAGGTTTCCGAGTTCGGAAAAAGGGCCGTTGTGGAAAAGAAAAAAAGCCAAAATACCAATCCAATCCAATATTTATGCGAATTTATGGTTACCATGAAAATTTAATTTAAAAAAAAAAAAAAAAAGAGGAGTAGAAAATGAAAGAAAATTTTAGAGGATGAAGGAAAATCGAAAATCCATCAAAGCCTTATCGCCAGTATAACTTTGTCAGGCACAGAAATAGCCACACATGCCCCAATTGGCCAAACAAGTTTATAGCCTATATATTATCCCCACCTTCACAACCACAGAACTATTTTCTTATTTCTCTATCCCTCTCACTCTCTCACTGTCTATTTGTCCCTCAGCCACTGCACCCATTGAAGTGTTTTGAGTTCCTAACTAACAGTTTCTTGAGGAGAGGTAATTCCTTTTCTTGTCGAAGACTTTTTAAGTGTTTGAAATTTGGAGTTTCAGTCTTCTCGCATCCAGTTTCTTTTTTTATTTTTGTTTTTTATTTGGTGGGTATACGATATTGCTGTATTTGTTTGAATTATTTCCATTATTGGGTATTGTTGAATTTTGCTTCTGGTTGTGGGGATTGTGCTTATAGTTGAGAATTTTTTGTGGGAATTGTGTGTGGAGAGGATATGATTGTAGTTTAGAGTTTATATGGTGGTGTGTTGTGGGCCTGGCTTGTTTTTGTGGGCTCCATGCTAGTGGTAGCTGGAAGCATGCAAGGAACAATGACCTCTCTAACTTCCCTGGTCAGTTTGGGAAGTGTTATGGTTGTGGGTTCATCTGAAAGGTCCCGTTCACTTGTTAGGAGTGTCTCTTTGTCTAAGAGAAGTTTTAGGGGTAAGAGGAGATGGCATTATGTGTCATTTTCCGTCTGTAAATATTCAGTCACCACAACTGATTTTGTTGCCGAACATGGCAATGCGGTGTCACTTGATTCTAACACTTATAGTGGAGGTAAAGATACCAATGGCGGAGCTGATTTTGTACTTAAGCCTGCCCCAAAGCCACTATTGAAGTCCGCAGGGTCCAATGCTGAACCCCTTTTGGATATGAATCCAATGGCTTGGGATCCATCAAGAATTAGTGGGGATTCTGATGATGAGGAGTTGGGTACTGAAGAAGAGAGGAGTAAGGTGATTGAAACACTTGGAGAGGTTTTGGAAAAGGCTGAAAAGCTAGAAACTTCAAAACCCAGTCAAGTGGGTAGTAAAAAAGATAGTGTATCTGAAAACAAACATTCACCATCTAATAATAGTAGTACTAACTCAAGAAATCTGGAACCTGTCAACTCGGCGAGAAATCGAAAATCCAAAACATTGAAGAGTGTGTGGCGCAAAGGAGATACCGTTGCAAATGTGCAAAAGGTTGTGAGGGAATCGTCAAAGCCTATTGGTAAGATTGACAAAGAAGAACCTAATTCTGGGGAAAAATTGAAGGTAGAATCTCAAGCAGTTGGTCCTTTAAAGCCTCCTCAGCAACCTTTGAGACCCCAACCAAAGCTACAAGGAAAGCCTTCTATTGCTCCACCTCCAGTAATAAAGAAACCTGTTATCTTGAAAGATGTGGGGGCATCTCCAAGGTCAGCAGTGGTTCGTAAAACCGATTCATCTTCGAAAACTCAAGAACGAAAGCCAATTTTGATTGATAAATTTGCTCCCAAGAAACCAGTGGTTGATCCTCTGATTGCTCAAGCAGTTTTAGCTCCTACAAAGCCTGCAAAGGGTCCTCCACACGGAAAATTCAAAGATGAGTACAGGAAGAAAAATGTTCCAGCTGGATCCCGGAGGCGGTTGGTTGATGATGATGATGTAGAGATTCATGATGAGGAGACATCAGAACTCAATGTCTCCATTCGTGGAGCGGCCACTGCCAGGAAAGGGAGGAAGTGGAGTAAAGCAAGCAGGAAGGCAGCTAGGCTTCAGGCTGCTAAAGAGGCCGCTCCTGTCAAAGTAGAAATCTTAGAGGTTGGTGAAACAGGTATGTTGATTGAGGAGTTAGCCTACAATCTGACCATCAGCGAAGGTGAAATTCTTGGGCTTTTGTACTCAAAGGGAATTAAGCCTGATGGGGTTCAAACTCTGGACAGAGATATTGTTAAGATGGTTTGTAAAGAATATGATGTGGAAGTCTTAGATGCTGATTCTGTGAAAGTGGAAGAAATGGCAAGAAAGAAGGAAATTCTCGATGAAGATGACCTGGACAAGTTAGAAGACAGGCCTCCTGTTATAACCATAATGGGTCATGTGGATCATGGCAAGGTAAGATGAATTTTGTCATGCTCTTTTTCGTCAATTTTTGGGCTTCCCCTTTTCTTCGGTCAAACTTTTTGTTTTTCCTTTTGAATAATTATATTTCTTAACTTCAATGAAGCTAAGTATATCTAATATGTGTTGTTACGTTTTGGCAGACAACCCTCTTGGATTATATCCGGAAGACCAAGGTACATCTGGAAGCTTAATCATATTGATTCTACTTTCAGTTTGATTTGCAATGACTCTAGCAACTTGAGGATGTTTGCATTGCTATTCTTGCTAATTTTGGCACTTTTAATTTTTATATTGTGGGATACTTCTCATGTTTTTGTTACAAAATAGAATCACTTTGTATGTAATAGATACTATCTGTCATGTCTATGGTATTGGATTAATCAATTTGGAGCTTTGTTTGAGTTGTGCAAGCATGGTCACTCCTGATTGAAATGAAGGCTGATTATAGACATTTACAGGTTGCTGCATCAGAAGCAGGTGGAATTACACAAGGGATTGGGGCATATAAAGTGTTAGTACCTATTGATGGCAAGCTGCGACCATGTGTGTTCCTTGATACTCCTGGTCATCAGGTACACTTGCCAACAGCCACTTAAAAACCCCCAAATCCTGTCTTTAAATTAGCACAATGTTGTTACCTTCTTTCTCCTGTGTATCTTTGGGGCTTATAATCCCTTTTTAAGTACTCAATTTCATTTTGTTAAATGGCGTGCTTAAGTAGTCATGAACTGTAACTTTTCTTTTGCACGTTTCTTTTCTTTAGACGATATCTATAATATACGCTCCTGTAGGCTTTTGGAGCTATGAGAGCTCGTGGAGCAAGGGTGACAGACATTGCTATCATTGTAGTGGCTGCAGATGATGGAATCCGTCCTCAAACTAATGAGGCTATAGCTCATGCCAAAGCAGCTGGAGTACCGATAGTGATAGCTATAAACAAGGTACATGACCTGTGTCAACTATGATGGAAGTGTTTTACCTCAAATTCAGTTAGAAATACATAAAGAGGGACTCCAAATTTTTACATCAGGACTCATTTTTTTCTTTGTATTTTAAACATAACTCTATAATTTTATATTTCATCAGATAGATAGAGATGGAGCTAATCCGGAACGAGTCATGCAAGAGCTTTCTTCCATTGGTCTGATGCCAGAGGATTGGGGTGGCAACACCCCAATGGTCCAGGTTGTTATTTCTTGCCCTGTATTTTTTTATTGCTTTCTTTTATTAAAATTTTTAATTTAATTGTTCTGATTGCTTATATTCTTTGTTGTATTGTAACAGATTAGTGCTCTTAAAGGGCAAAATATCAATGATCTTCTGGAAACCATTATGCTTGTTGCAGAAGTGAGTAAATATTTTTACTGCTTATAAGATAGTTTATGTACTGTGTTTTAGTGGCTGGATTTTGGAGAGGGAGAATTTTTTCTTTATATATATATATATATATGTGTGTGTATTAATATTATTATTATTATTATTTTTTATTAAGTTAGTATCCGTTTAAATGAGCATGTTCTAAACATGATTAGTAGGTTGAAATTTATATGATGGCCCTTATACATGCATTCTCAGTCCTCTCACTATTTTGGGTATATTTGGAAATAGCTTGAGTACCACTAATTTGAATATCTTAAAGATACTTACCTTGTTGTAATATTTACAGGAGTAAGCCATGTTTTCTCTTTTTAAAAAAGTGAACATCCTTTCTTTTTCCTAATTGTTATCTGCCTTCCATTCCATGTATTCTAATAATATTTTATAATTGTTTTAGTTGCAAGAATTGAAGGCTAACCCTGATAGAACTGCAAAGGGCACAGTCATTGAGGCTGGTCTCCATAAATCTAAGGGACCATTAGCTACATTTATTGTGCAAAATGGCACCCTCAAAAGGGGGGACATAGTAGTTTGTGGAGAAGCCTTTGGCAAGGTTGGTATATCATAAATCTCAAATGCTCAATATTACTCTAAACAAGAATTGAGTACTTATTTTGGTGCAAATGAGCAATGTTTATACTGGCCTATATACTCATGTATATGCTCGGCTGTGTACCCGAGTAAATTTCAGATGCTTCAAAATTGAAGGACTTTATATGTATGCATGTCAGGTGCGAGCTTTATTTGATGATGGGGGAAATCGTGTTGATGAAGCTGGACCATCTATACCTGTTCAGGTTTGTAATTCATAATTTCTTCTTGTATTATGGTATCTCTGATTTTTTTTTAAGCAGTGACTTTGGAAAATCCTTTTTTTTTTCCTTTTTTTTTTTTTTTTTTTTTTTTTGTGGTAAGGCTCTGGAAGCAGTGACTTTGGACATGTTGCAAACCAGCATATAGACACCATTGAGATACTTATATGCATTGAATTTCAGCACTTTTGACATCAGCTAAATGTTGACCTTTTTTCTTTTTTTAAAGATATATTATAGCTTGTTAAGTTATTATTTTACATTTTGATTTACCATTTCCATTAATAAGCAATATCTATTTTATACATGCCTAAGGCGAGTTGCCTATCAAATCAAGCTGTGTATTTTTAAGTATACTATGCTTTCTTGCTTGAACCAAATTCTTCTATTTCTTGGAACTTCAATTTCTGCCATAACTTGCTTAATAGAGAAGCTTTTTTTTTTTATTTGTGCTCATTTTTAAGTCTACTTGAAGGGGTGATTATTAGTTCAAAAAGTATGATAGAAGAGTTCTAGATCCTTCTAAAGATTGTTTAATCACCCTTGGTTCCATATATTACCCCTTTAAAATCGTTTCTTCATGTCTGCAGGTCATTGGATTAAATAATGTTCCAATTGCTGGTGATGAATTTGAGGTTGTTGACTCCCTTGATGTTGCACGTGAAAAGGCAGAGTCCTGTGCTCAGTCATTGCGGAATGCACGTATATCAGCTAAAGCTGGGGATGGGAAAGTTACTCTTTCTTCCTTAGCTTCTGCTGTTTCGGCAGGAAAGCTGTCTGGATTAGACTTGCACCAGCTAAATATAATTATGAAGGTTGATCTTCAGGTAAGTATCTTTTTATCTATAGAATCTTCTAATTTTATTTGGTTCATCATGTTGAAAATTTGATTTGTATATGACAATTTATTAAGGTTTTAAAGTGATTTGATTGGTGATAGAACTTAAACTTATAGTGTTGGAAGAACATTTCTTAATATTCCAGAAAAGTTTTGTTATTTTTTGTACTAGATTCATAAATGCTAGTCAGATGCCTCCGTCTATAAAGCAGAGAATATCAATGCGTATTTTCCATCTTTAATCAGAATTCTTTGTCAGATTAAAGTATCATGATACTGACACTGCTGATAGTGCACATGACATTGGAAAGATTCAGATTCCAACATACAACCACTTTGGCCAGTGGGCTTGAGGATTTAGTTATGTTTAATAAGTTTGGAGTTGTAGGAGTGACTTATACACCAACTAGCATGTGGATAGGGCAGGCTTCTAGTCAAACAGCTTCAAGATCTTTAAAACAGCTGTAAAAAATTGTAGGATGGTTTCTATGTTGTCTTAAAATAAAGGTTCAAGATTTGTTTAAGGTCCTGATTAGAATTTAAAAAGAGATCAGAGAAGGAAGAAAGCTTTCTTGGTCATTCTAGAATATGTCATTTGGAGGAAAAATCCTTTCAAAGTCATTGCTTTCAGTGAATTAAGTTGAATAAATTTTGTCTAAATTATTCAATCTGTACTTGTGACAGAAAAATGAAATTTCATTGCAGAAGCATTTAATTTTGTTTTCATGGAATCAATGATGTATGAAAATACTTGCTGGAATTAATTGTTCTCATGAGATAGGATTACAATATATTCCATTTATTATCAAATTTGATTTTTATATTTCATTTATTATCAAATTTCATTTTATCTTAAGCTGTAATTTTATTTGATTCTTGTGCTCTTAACTAGGGATCTATTGAGGCTGTAAGACAAGCCCTACAGGAGCTCCCACAGGATAATGTCACTTTGAAGTTTCTATTGGAAGCAACAGGTGATGTAAGTACCAGCGATGTTGATCTTGCAGCTGCTAGCAAGGCCATTATCCTGGGCTTTAATGTCAAGGCACCAGGTTCTGTGAAAAGCTATGCAGATAAAAAAGGCATTGAGATTCGACTATATAGAGTAATATATGAACTTATTGATGATGTGCGAAATGCAATGGAAGGACTTCTAGAGCCTGTTGAGGTTAGTGAATTATAAAATTTTCTTTCCTTTTATGTTATATTCAGCTTGCAGATAAGATGTAGGCGGGCAGTTTGTATGTTTGTATGTCCTCCCATTGTACATAGATTGTCAAATGTCTAGTGCTAACTTTTGTGTAGGCTTCCAATCCTTTTGACCTTCCAATGTTAAAATATAGATACCTTTTGTTTTCCTGTCTTCTACTATTCGTTAAAGGTGTATGAATAATCTATGTAACTTAAAAATATCATGTTTGATTTTGCTGTGTAATTTGGTTCTGCTCTATTGAACTTACCCTTATTTTAATGTATTGATCTTACATACATGGGCTCAGCTGTGGACATCCTTTCTTCTACATTTAGCTTCGTCTAGGACCTAGTAATGGAATGTTCCTTTCTGTTAACCTAATTTTTACTACCTATTGTTAGACACAAGCCTGATATACATGATAAATCCATATCCTCTAATAGCTTAAGCTTAGGATCAATGGTAATTTATCATGGTATTTTCAAAATCCTAGGACCCTAGGTTCTAATCTCACTACCATCATATTACCGCCCATTTAAAGAACTGACATTTGTAAGGACCAAAATGGCCACAAGTGAGGGGGAATGTTAGACATAAGCTTGATGTACATAATAATTCATCATCTTAAGCTTTTGGGATCAATGGTAATTTAACACCTATACTTCAGTCTTTCTAACCATCATATTGTTTGTTAAGAATCTTCATCTTGGTGCAACCATTGGTTTTCGAGGTTTGACATTTGTATTTTCCCAGCATAGGAAAATGTGATTACTGCTTTGTAGACCTTCCATGCAACTAAAATTATGATTTTCTCTCAATTAACATGCTTATTTTTTTGTGACAGGTAATACTCATTTATGTTGTATTCATATTTAAACTATGTCGTATAGCTTGACCGATATCTGTTATACAACATGCCTATACAGAATAATTCTTCTTATAGTGGCATAAATTTTATTGGAGTTACCGTGTGGCTGTATATTATTCATATACTGTTTCCTCAGAGTTAGGGAGTGATTGGCATTGTGGTCGATGTCTAAATTTTTTATTTGCTATTTTCTTGACTTCTTTCCATGTTTGCATTTTATTTGATTGTTCCAGTTGTCTGTATGGATTTAATTACTGGAACTCCTGGGTTTGAGGCATTAAATGCTCAAGGCTTTTACTGTTTATGCTTTATCCTTTCTGAAATTTCTATTATAAAGATATACAGTTAAGAATTACTGCTTATCTTTTGTTAGGAACAAGAAACAATTGGGTCAGCTGAAGTTCGGGCCGTATTCAGCAGTGGCAGTGGCCGTGTTGCTGGATGTATGGTAACTGAGGGAAAAGTTGTTAAAGGCTGTGGCTTTCGGGTCATTCGTAAGGGCAAAGTAATTCATACTGGCACTATTGATTCTTTGAGACGGGTGAAGGAGATTGTGAAAGAGGCATGTTTTCAAAGCCACCATTTAATTTCATTTATTTGTTTATTTGTTTTATTTATTTATTTATTTTGGTTAATTTATTTCAAGTAGTTAGGTTTAGGGTAGATAGAGGAGCAGCAGGGTGATATGAGGTTGTATGGGATTGTCAGCATGTTCTTTCCTTCTGCAGAGAATTTTCTTTTTTGCTTTCTCCCATGAATTTGGAGTTAAAAATAATTCACAAAAAGGACATGCCACCTCTACATTTAATCTGCATTACTTGTTAAGTATCTCTCAAAATATAATGTCCTTTTGTTCCATCTGTACTTGTGTGTTCATTCACCAGAAGCTTTTCCAAGTAGGATAGTGAGGTGTCTAACATAATACAGCCTTTTTTCTTAACCATTTGCATGAAGTTTTTGTGTTTCCCATCTTCTTGAAGTCCTATCTTACAATGCAATTGTTGTTATTTTGTACAGGTAAACACTGGACTTGAGTGTGGAATTGGGTCTGAGGATTACAATGATTGGGAGGAAGGAGATATGATTGAGGCCTTTGAAATGGTTCAAAAGCGGCGGACCCTTGAAGAGGCATCGGCTTCAATGGCAGCTGCATTGGAAGGAGTAGGCATGGAATTGTAGAAAGCTGCATGGAGTTACAGATTTGCCAGTGCTTTTCTGGGACAAAAATATCAAATTTTGATTTAACCTCGACAGTTGTATCACTAGCCTTCAGCAGGCATGCATCAGAAAGCTCCCACCCACGCGTAATTTATTTCAAGTGCGGGGTGCTTAGAGGATCTATTTTGGCACGGAATTATTTATGTTGTATGTTATTGCAGTGTACATAATTGTTTATCTTGTAATTTTAGCTTCTTTGTAAAGATGAAAATCATTCATTGAATTTCTCTAAAGTTATATCTGAAGAAATACTCATTACCAAAAAAAAAAAAATATATATATATATATATTGATAATCTAAAGGAACAGTTGCATAAAATTGGGCAAGTTGAAACAAATGTAACATCTCATTCTAAAGGTCCAACAGTTTATATACCGTGTTGTAATTATGCTCTAACATTCTAAAAAATTTACTAGAAATTGGAATTTATCCAAAAATGTTTTTTGGTTTTCTCAATTCTCAAAACATCTCATAATTTACTTGCCTATTGGTTAAAGAAGTGTACTAAATGCTAGTCACTGTCTTGGTGTAAAATTTGCTTTTCCTATGTTGGATTACAGAAGAAATTTTCCATAAATTGAAGTGGTAGGTGAACGTACAAATTTTGATTTTCCAATAATCACCCTGGGAAGTAGTCATAGATGAATTTTCATTTTCTCTTTTTAGCATAATCTGAATTTTATTATTAGAATTACTACTATAGCCTACAACCAACAACTAAATTCTTTTTTATCCATATGTAACTTCGGTATTACCTTCCTACAATGGTCAATTTCTTTTGAATATTATGAGTTTATTCATATGTATTGTAAAGACTATATATTTAATTTGATGGAATAAGTTTATAGAAATTTGTAAAATCAATCAAATAAATTTTTTAATGTTAATGTGGTTGGAGTAAGAATATGTATATATATATATATATATTATATGTAAATATGTTATTAATTTTATTATAAGACAAGTCTTTTATGATTTTTTACGGAAATTTTATTAGTTGAAATGGAACCTAGGTTCTAATCATATTCCAGAAATTTTTTTTGAAATTTCCTTACTTTTCATGAAAATTTCCAAAATTTCTATGAAATTTCCATAAAAATTTTGTAAATATTAATGATTTTTTTAATATTTTTTTATCAAAAATTTTATAAAAAAATTATTGATACTTATTAAGATTTTTTACCAAATTAATATTATTGATAGTTTTTTTACCTTTTAATTTCCTTCCAACAATTAAGAAACTAAAAATAAAAATTCATATTTAACAAATAATATCTAAAATTATACTAAACAAGTCTATCTATTATATTATTAAAGAAAATTAATATCACAAATTATAAGTTTACTTATGCATTATTATTTTTTTACTGTAATAAATTTAATATTTGTATAAATATTATAAAGTAAATAAAAATCAGAATATATACAAAAAGTTGAAAGATATGTAGGAAATATATTCTATGCAAACTTAACTATTAAATAATTATATCGATAACATATTAATAATTACATGCAAAATTATCAAATAGATATATTTTTTAATAATTACTTTTTGTATTTCATATATTAAAATAATAATGAGGAAGATACAAAGAATTTTCAACCACTAGAAGTTCTTTATAGTATTGAAATAACATTTAGTATTTATAATAATTGTTATATATACTTCAATTAATACATAATTTTATTAAATATATAATTTTTTGCATTTTTTTATTAATAATAATATATTTATAACTATTAACATTTACTATAAATTAATTGATAAAGAGAAATATAATAATCATATTTTTGCAAATGTTATAGTCAGTTGGATAATTAATTAATTATATAAGTTAATCATAAAATTTTAATAAAAAAATTCCTTTTTTAAAATAAATTTCCATCAATTTATATAATTTTTTTTTAAATTTTTATCAATATTCAATAATTTTTTATATTTTTATATTTTAAACCTTCGATGTTTTATCAATATTGAATTTTTAAATCTTAAATGGAGTAATAATAATTTTTACTTTTGATTTAATTGGCACAAGAAACGTCCAATAGAAATAGTTATAGTTTTTTTATTACGAAAGAAAAAAAATAGAAATTGTTGTTGTTTTAGGGATAATTTTACAAATTTCCCTTTTCGTTTGAAACTTCTGGAAACTTACCTTTTTATAATATCCATTATGGTTTGAAACTTTTTGCCCTTCATTTTCTTTTTTAGCATACATTTCCCTTTGAATTTTACATACTTGCAATTTCTCCTCTTTTTCAATGAAATATAAAATTGGACTAAAATTGATGGATGGAAATATCAAGACCCATTCAATATCTTTTATAGGAATTCTAGATAAGTCCTCATCCCAAAAGAAATGATATCAGATCGTCTTATGAGAAATTCAACAACATCTCCCTTTAAGGGTTGAATATTTTCCAAAAATGACCTACACAAAAACACATTTCTATATCATACTAACTTATTTCTTCCATCTTAATACAAAATTTTCCACAATAAATAAAACTTAAATAACAAAGTATAAAAATATATATACTAAAAATAATTTAATAAACAAATAATATCTTTAAATATTTACATCCACCCATACAACCTACTTAGTACCATTTTATATTTCTATACTTCTTAAGAACACATCAAATGCATAATGTAGATAGGAGGGTGATAAAATAATAACAATAATAATAATAGTAATATGAATAACAATAATAGTATAACTTACTCGAAGGCTATCACACTTGTCCGAATGCTATCATATTTATCTGAGGGCTATCATATAATAGTAGTAATAATAATAATAATAATAATAATAATAAATGTTAATAACAATAACAATAAAATAATCATAATAAATAATAATAAATACAATAATAATTAGCAATGGTGATAATAATAATTATAAGAAAAGTAATGACAATTAATAATGACAAATAAAAATAACAAAAATAATAATAATAACAACAACGACAATTACGATAATAATTAACAACAATACCAAAAATAAATAATAATAATTATAAAAATAATAACAACAACAACAATAATAATAATAACAACAATAATAATCACAATAATTAATAAAAACTATGACAATAATTGACGATAATATCAATGATAAATAATAGTAATAATAAAAGCAGTGACAATACTAATAATAATAAAAATAATAATAACAATAACAATAGTAATAACGATATTATTAGCAATAATAATGATGAATAGTCATAATAATAATAATAAATAATAACAATAATAATAATAAGTTATTAAAGACAAATAATAATAATCCCAAACAATTAATAATTTTAATAATAATTATAACAAATAAAAGTAAGAATAAAAAATCATAATTATGAATAGATAAGATAAACTAAAGAAAAGTAAAATAAAATTTTAAAATTTATAAATATACTAAAAAATACGCACACTCGTAAAAGAGGTGTATACAATACCATATGATATGCAAATACGTGATTTCATGATATCCGCAGGTACACTGCAATCAATACGATCCAGGATAGTTGCTTATAATGGTCGTCCGACCTTCTGGACTCGTAGGTAGCAGAGTTATAAAGTTAAGCCATTCATGGGCCAAATCGAATTGTTACCTCTGTACGGTGTGGTACATACAAATATAACATAATATATATATATATATATATATATATATATAGGGCTTCTACAATATGGATGGTCCGCATGCAGACACACTTAAAGCCGATTCATTTTGGATGAAAACGTCAGTTATGCTGTATACTGTACACATCAAAGCCGACGTTTTCATTCAAACAGTATCGACTTTGGGTGCGGTTTGCATGCTGACCGTCTACACCGTAGAATTTCTATATATATATATATATATATATGTGAAAAAGATACTTAACGCACCTATGATATACCAGTGGTACCAAATAGTATGCGGTATCCCGAGCAATACCTGACGGGAAGGTTACAGAAAGAAACCTGCAATTGATTACATGTGGTGCCGATTGCTAATAGCTTGCCATGGCTAAAACAATCGTCTTTCAACCGAGAGGGTGGCTGATGCTCATTGCGTACTATATTTGTCATACCTTGCCCCCATAACTCCCACAGAATGGCCATACATATATGCACGTTACTCCGTAATGACAATCATCATGTGATCAAGGGGGGAGACGGTTGGTGTTCACTCTGCATTATACCTGCCTACTCTCTCTCAATACAGCTCAAAAGGATGACCATGAATATAACTTATGCGATGATCCATGACCATAATAAACAATCATCCTACGATTGAGGAAAGGGACAAGTGATACTCACTATGCGAATATACTTGCTAATCCTCAAGTCCATGACACTCACATGATAACCATAAATATTTATACGTTAATCAACAATACAATACAGAACACCAATATTATATGGTGCAGTTAAAAACTATAAAATTTTACAATATTTTAAATACCAAAACTTAATAAAATACAATCGGATTTATATATATATTTACTAAATCCATTAAATTCCATACTTTTTTTAAACCATCAAAGTAAATCCAATAATTTCAATAATTTAATTTTTACCACAATAAACCAAATTTATAAATATTTAAATACACAATAATTTAATACGATTATTTTCCTTAAGTCCTTAAAACTTATTTATGCAAAAATTATACTAAATCATATAAAATTTACATACTACTTAATTTTACACAATATATTTTATTATGCAAAATAATTATAACAGTAAAATCTAACAATAATTTCAAAAGTAAATAATCGCATAAATAATTTTTTCAAAACCATAAAATAAATTTTATATAATAAATATATTTAAATCACATAAAATAGCATAGTAAGATCAACAACAATTCTCTAAATTTTAGGTCATATAATATATATATATATATATATATATTTGAAATTCTATAGAACACAAAATATATGTGTATACTCATCTTTATTTACACAAATATTTATATATAAATTCGTCTATATACAGAACAAAATTCTTCCGACAAATATATACATGCTCATATACATGTTTATAGAAATATATGTATATATACAATGTATATTCATATACACTTAAATATACTTATACAGAATCATATATGTTCACATACATACATAGGTACTCATGTATATAACAATTCTTTTAACATATATATATATATATATATATATATGTATATTAGATTTGGCCATGTGTTTTTTCATGTGCATCAGATTTATTAATGTTCTATATACTTTTTAATTTATATTTAATCTAAAAATATAACAAGAATAACAATATAAAATTTTAATTCTAAAACGGTTTATTAAACAGATATTAAATATATTCATCAAATATATATAATTATATATAGATATATTACAATAGTATTAAATGAGTTTCAAAGAAATACAGATAATAAATAACTATTATAAATTGAACCTCAATAAATTTTTCATCATTAAAATTTAACACAAGTCAAATAATAGTACAGAGAGAGAAGTCATCCTATGGGATCTGAAAATTTTGAATTAGATTAATGTATGATAAAATGTAAAATTTCTATTTTACACTGGATATGCTATGCAATTGGAAAATTATTATAAAAAATATAAAAAAAATAAAAAAAAAGAAAGAAAAAGTGTTAATCACACTCGGACGCCCGCTCATTCACTAGCCATTTACTAAATTTAACACGTGTCTTTTACTTTTGACAACACCAAAGCATATTTTAATTAAAACAAAAGCTATGGAATTTAGTATATATTACGAAACTGCCATTCATTTCTTTTAAAAAATGCAAGCCCAGTTCTAAAATTTTGTAACAAAGCTATGCTAATTTGTTTTATATTTAAAATAAAAAAACTAATAATATTTTATAATTATTCATTTATTTCTAATTAAAATAAAATATATAAATTGTTACTAGATTAACCAAAGTAATATGACTTGATAACAAAACATAAAAAAAAAAGTATTGTAGGAATAAAAAAATATATATATATATATTAATAAAAAAATTAAAATATTCTCACTTAAAAGGGAATAAAATACATAATTGGGATATTTAATTAATTAATGACACAAATTTAATAATTTAATAAATTTTATTGATTATTTTAGTTTTTGAATAGTATTAATTTTGTAATTATATTATATATATTCATTATGGTTTTAGTTAATTAAATAAACAAAAATGACTCAGTTGAAGAAAAATCTGATATAAATTTTTCATTGTATTAAAACATTTATTTTGTTTTAGTTAAAGATATATGAATATATAATTAAATTGGATATATTATATAACACTTAAAAATACATGTGAAAAAAAAAAGTGAAAAAAGCTTTTTACTGAAATTGATCCAATATAAAATGGTAATAAACTATTAATTAATATGTAACCTTTTATGTAAATTGTATCCTGCTTTTGGAAAAGTTGAAAGACACAATTTAGATGAAGATGTGGGAAGTGTTTAAAAAAACAAATAAATAAAACACTCAAAACCAAAGCCAAAACGCAAAGGAGCCAACCATTTTTGACCATTTTAAACAGTAAAAATGACCAAAACACCGTATCATTTCTCCTTTATAATATAGAGTAAGGATATATAAATATAAGCATCTACATGTATATCAAAGGTGTACCTACAGATATTTACGCATATATATATCCACAAAAATTGCATATATATATATATATATATATATATCTAGAAAAATATGCATTTTAAATTTACATGCACATCTTTATACATAATTATGTACATACATATACAATTTAATACAAATACCACATTGAATACAACATATACTTAAAAATAGCAAGTTTCCAAATACATATCCATAATTCACAAAAAATATATCAATAGAAAGCTAAGGAGACGAGGAACACGTTACTAATCTCTATTGTGTTCAACTTGACTAGTGGTGATCAGAAAATGATCGGAAATATTGGCCAAGATTCAACTCATCATATCTCTTAAACGGTAGGAAATTGAGCTGAATGTATCTCAAAGTCAAGCTCAAGAAATTCAAAAATGGTGGAAAGGAGGATTAATCCGATCAGAAGGTGGCTAGATCATCAAAAAACCAGCTTCGGCATCACCATTAATGGACATCCGATCTTGGTGAGTTCGGCAATGATTGACAGTGATTTTTCGGCTGTCGATTGGACTCCTCACTACCTTCATCCTCGTTTGTCTGTGTGGAATGCCCAAATCCAACTAGGCATCGGGGAGGGAGAGAGAGAGGGGGTTGTCTCTCCTTCCCTGGAGAAGGGGAGGAGAGAAGAAAAGAGAAAGAAAAAGAAAAAAGAAAAATAATAATATAATATTTTATTAAGGACACATGGTACTTTCTCATCATAACATGTGGCATCTTTCTAAATGTGACACGTGGCACATCCGCATTACAGACCCGTGGCTTTTCAACTGGAGATCTAAATTAAGTGCCCCGTCAGTCTACAAATTCATATCAACGAGCACTACCACATATTATATGAGTTAATATCAAAATCTACATATATAAAAATTCAACTCCGAACTCACCGATCAGTGCAGATCACATTTTATTTTGACCATAAATTTTTATTTTTAGCTCTGATTTTGGCGTTCTATTAATCTATGAATTTGTATCGACCAGTACTTTGATATGATATCTTGATCAACACAAAATTCCTCTCAGTAAAAAGTCAGTCGTAGGATCCACTTGGTTTAGCCCAATTGACTTTGATCAAACTTGATTAAAATTTCAAATTTCGAGCGTTTTCTCGGATCGGATGTTACATGAAATGAGAAAAAAACTAAAGTAATATAATATATTTTCAATATAATAAAAAAATGATATTTATAGGTGCAAAAGTTTAAATGTTAAGCACGTTGTAATTCAAATATTATCATTGTAAAATGTAATTCTTTAATTTTAGTCCATCAATGTGATGCTGAATTCATCGTTAAAAAAAATGATATGCCGAATTTCATTACTTCGATTTATTATGCTTTTCAACTAAAACTTTTTTTCTACCCAGTTTTATACTTTATACTAAAAAGGGAAGAAAGTGCAAATGTAAAATTTAAAGAGAGGTTTATATGCTAAAACTGAAAATGAAAAATAAGTTAAAAATTTAGTATGAGGGGCATGCCAACTACAAAAGAAATTTCACCCAAAAATAAAAATAAAAGTGTAAATGTGCAAAAGCCTAAAATTTCAAGAAAAGTTTGTGAAATTATCCCTATTTCTTAACATAATCCAAAAGGGCTGCTGAAATTGAGAGCAAATTAAAATTCATATCAAATATTGGTCCCAAAATAGGCATTTTGCACTGTTTTAAGGAGAATTGCATTCTATCTATAGTTAAATTTTTATTATATTTTAATCTTTTACATAAATACTTTCTATTTAATTCATTTTCTTTGCATAATTTTCCTCTTTTATCATAAAATATGTAAATCGAGTCAAAATTTAATAGCACAAATATGAAAAAAAGTTCCAACTAATAAAATTAACAATTCCATTCTTAATTAGAAGAAAATAGAAAACACAATGATAAATCTATAAAGAACTAAAATATAAATGAAGTTTTGTATAACTATTTATTCTTTTCCTTTCGTTAACAAATTGGATATAGCTAAAGTTCCATCCAAAAACAACAAAAAGATTGGGTATATCTAAATGATATAAAAAAAGGTGACTCTTTTTATTTTTTTTTAATTTTTTTATTGTTCCCTAATTCAAGCAACAATGTCTTTATCACTTTTATTTTTGTTATTTTCAAAAAGACATTATCAGTTCATTTGCTAATTGTAAATTAATTATCCCTTAATTTTTCTTTTGGTATTGCCCCAAAACTATTAGAAAATTAATTAATTAATTAATTATCCCTTAATTTTTCTGTTGATATTTGCCCAAAAACTATAAATAATTTTCCATATTAAAAAAATTATATATAAAATAAAATAAAATAAATGGGTGTGATGATTTCATAGGACAATCCTGAGCTCCTATTGGCCAGAACACATCACAAAGCCACAAGATAAAACCCAACTGTCACAAAAACAAAGCAGAAAGCCAAACACCACATATCAATCGCGCAAAACGCGAGACCAAAACACGCGCCAAGCCAGCGAGACCACGTGCCCTGTCTCTCAAATGGCTCGGCGCGTAAACATCAACGACCGCCGTCAGCCGCCGCGTGAAGGTGTCTGGTCGCTGGTCCTCCTTGACCGTTAAGAACCGCGTGTCCATTTACATTTAAAACTCTCCCACCCCTACCAAACTGAATTGAATTTTCGAACCCCCACACACCACCACCCACGTCCAGGCAATGAAAGTCCACGAAAACACTGCGGAAAATGTATAAATGTTTTTGATGCGAGATTTAAGGAGGTGGGTTTGGGTGATAAAGTACAAAAAGAGAAAAAAGGTAGGGACTTTTTTGGGAAATGGAAAATGGGTTTCAGAAGAAGAAGAAGAAGGAAGAGGATGTGAAGGTGAAGGAAAATAGGAAATGGAAGAAGAAGGGATGGGGGAGAGTAGTAGGGGCAGTCGTGGTTGCTTTGCTTGCAATTGGGTTTGTCTTCGTTTTCAATGTCTTTTTCAACGATTCAAAGTCTTGTCGCTGTTCTCAGGTACTCTCTCTCTCTCTTTCTCTCTCTCTCTGATTCTGTCTTTTTGTTTTGGTGGAGGAAGTGGCTTTCTTTGCATGTGGTGTCTGTGGTTTTGATTTTGATCTTGGGGAATTTTAGATTGAGTGCCGAGGATTTTTTTTTTTTTTTTTTTTTTTTTTTTTTTTTTTTGGGGTGGGGTTGGGGTGTGAAATTTTGCCGGTTGGGTATTTTCTGGAAGAATGAAATTATGTTGGAAAATGAGTTGATTTGGGTCTGGTACTGGCATTTTCTTTTTTTAACTGATAATAACATGGAAGAAGAATTAGTCTATTCTGGGTTTAATTATACTGTAGAGAACTAGTTTTGCAAATGAAATTGAATGTAATTTTCAAGAGGATTTTTTTTTTTTTTTGGGGCTCCCTAAAAGAAATGTTGGTTTTTGGTTGGTGCAGGATCAGCAAAAGTACACTGGCATTGTTGAGGATTGCTGTTGTGATTATGAAACGGTAGAGAGTATTAATGAGGAAGTGTTGTATCCTTTGCTTCAAAAGCTAGTGACCACTCCCTTTTTCCGGTACTTTAAGGTCTGACGTGCCCACGTTTAATGTGCTAAGAATTTGTGTTTGTCAAAAAACATTTAACATATTGGAAAACTTTGTTGAATGTATTCTGTTACATGTGATATTGCTTAGACTTTACAAGATATGTCACCCTATCGCTGGTGGAGGCTGGTAACTATTTATTGATTCATGTTAAAGGTTAGTAATTATTGAAATAGAAGTGCAGTGATACCCTAAGAGACAAAACAAATAGTAGGACAAATATATTTAAAAAATGAAGTACGCATGCTGGCAACGGTCAATCAATAGGACCGCATCTTGAGGTGTTATGATTCATCTAGGAAGAAAAAGAGGAAAGAGGGTGCATAGTTCATACATGTAGATGTAGTCTAATAAAAAGAAGTCTTGATCAGCTACCTTGTCCATTGCAATGGCGTCAATCCCTTTTCTGTCCGGTGCAAGGAAAAATTTCAGTTAAGTTATACTATAAGCCATTTGGGTCATGAAGTTGTGATTTGAGTAATAGAGTGTAAGGTTTGCATATCGTATAAAGAAATATAAAAGAACCTCGATACCTGGTTTTGTGTTATTAGACAATAGCAATAAGAGATAAGCACTTGAATAGTTTTTATTTTGTCATTTAATATTACATGCAAGTTGTGGGCCAACCCTGTTATGATAGTATATTCTCATACCATTGATGCCAAGACACTTCAATTTAAAACCTAATTCTCTTTCAATTTAGTGTATGATGACATCTTATAATACTAACCCTGTAACCTCTTGCACTATAGGTCAAGCTGTGGTGTGACTGCCCGTTTTGGCCTGATGATGGAATGTGCCGTTTGCGTGACTGCAGTGTCTGTGAATGCCCAGAAAATGAATTTCCAGAGCCATTTAGAAAACCCTTGCACCGAGGCCTTAAATCTGATAATCCGGTGTGTCAAGAGGGAAAGCCACAATCAACTGTTGACCGCACGCTAGACAGTAGAGCATTTAGAGGTTGGATAGAAACAGATAATCCGTGGACAAATGATGATGAAACTGATAATGGTAAAATCCACTAACTTTGCGCATCTGATGCATGGTCTTCGCTGTAATCCAGTCTAGAATATCTTTTGTGTTAAAAGATGGAGGGCAAATACATGTCTCATTTCATTTTGGATCAGAAACATTAGGTTTTAATAAAACAGATGTAATTACACAAATATTCAAGAGGATAAAATTCCTAAAAGATATAGGTGTTTTAACTGAAAAGAGTAATTTATATTTGATTGAAATACTACAAATTGAAATAAATTTTTCCATTGGTAGTTCATAAGAAAATAAGCTGATTGTTATGCTTGGTTTGTGATTCTTGGAAGGGTAATTGAATCTTGAATGTGAATGCTGGATCATATTTGTTACAATTTTTGTTAAAAATTATATATACGTTCTGTTTCCACAGAATAGCAGGTTTCTACATCAAAAGTTATTGATAGATAGACTATTGATTTTTTTTTTTTTTTTATCTACAGGAGAGATGACATATGTAAACCTTCAATTAAATCCTGAACGTTATACTGGTTATTCTGGTCCTTCAGCAAGAAGGATATGGGATGCTGTTTATTCTGAGAACTGCCCAAAATGTGAGTTGATTATGTATATCTTTGCAAGATTTTGTATGTTATACACCTGCAATGATATTTGAAGTAGTTTCTTTTGAAAATGTCAGTCACTTCTTTTGAAAATGTAATACTAAACCTGATTGAATAGCCAGTGCAACATTTATGTAAATTGAAATTAAGCAGTTCATATAAGGGTGATAAGAAACCTTATTGAGGCTAGGTTGTGCACCTTTGTGTCTGTAATTAACCATCTTATGATCCATAACTGTGTGATGATTTTGATAGGATGGGACTGTGGGGGTGAGGTGTTGGGGGGAGGCAGAGGATCTGTAGCATTACTAAGCCCCTTATACATTTTTATCCAAGCCAAAGTATTAGAAAAATAGGGTTCTAGCTAAATTATGAAGCCAAAGTCATGCTGAATTTAAGATGAATAAAGTCTTTGTTTTTATAATATTTAATGCAAAATACATTGGATTCCCTTGAACCAAAATGTGCAAAAAACAAAATAGCCCTTATAATTATAACAGGATGTGAAATATTGAACCCAATTAACTTGTCATTGTAAAATAATAAAAGTAATAATATAATCTTAATTGGGCACATGTTTTCAATTACTTGTGAAGTGAAAAAGAAAAATAATAAACATATTTAATTTATATTATGCGTGAAAACAATGTCAACAATATTTAGTGTTTTTTTTTTTTTTTTTTTTTTTTTTTTTTTTTTTTTTTGTATCCGTAGATTCCTCTTATTTTTATGTAATTTTTATTTTATTATATTGTAGTTTCCTGTAAAAACTATGACTGGTTAACAATTAAACAATTCAAATAATAATAATTATGAAATTTTAATGCAACAGCTCCTCTTGCATGGACAAAATTTTTCCTTTTTGGTGTCTTAAATATTGTTGTTATCTTTATTTGTTCATATCAATTTGGAATTTGATCTTTCTAATTTGACAGATTCATCCGGAGAGATATGCCAGGAAAAGAAAGTGTTATACAAACTAATATCTGGTCTTCATTCCTCAATTTCCGTCCACATAGCTGCTGATTATCTTCTTGATGAAGCTAATAATCTGGTTGTCCTTCTGCCTCATATCTTATAACTATTTTGCTTGATATATGTTGATAGATACTGGATTTATGTAACTCGGTGTTGTAGCGTTCAAGTAGGATATTTTTAACTGCCTTTTTTATTTTTTTGCCAAGAAATAATAGTCACAGTTTACTCTAACTTGAGTTTAATCTATTGCCACATCATCTGTTGTATACTTTCCTTGAACCATCACAAGAACCTTTATCAAATTTAATCCTTCCAGTTATTTTAGAGCTGATGACCAAAATCTTGTGGACTATTATCTAATTTTAGAGTTTTAGGACTGAAATTTACTGCACACTGGAGAATACTTGGCATTAAAGCCTCTTTTTCCATGCATTGTGCCTATGAATGAAACAATTAATTTTTTTCTGCCTGTGAAGCCTAAACATATTTTATGATGTGAACCGGCATTTTGAGTATAGGATCAAACAGTTGTAATTCTTTTATGAGATTATCCAGCTATGGTTTACATGTATAATTATGTCAGAAGTATAGTTAGTTTGCATGCAGTTTTTCACTCGTTGTCTGTCTATTATGTAAACAGTAGAATTGAGCAGTATTTGACATTTTCTTGATACAATCTCAGTGGGGTCAAAATCTGGAGCTACTGTACAATCGTGTGCTAAAATATCCAGACCGTGTTCAAAACTTGTACTTCACGTTCCTCTTTGTTCTCCGTGCAGTAACAAAAGTGAGTATGAGTGTGCATTTGTTTGGAGAAGCCAAATATAAAACTTATTGATTTTGTTGTTGATAGTTTTCCTAAACTTCTCTCCAGGCAACAGATTACTTGGAGCAGGCTGAGTATGACACTGGTAACAAGGTAGAAGACTCAAAAACACAATTTTTAATGAAGCAGCTGCTTTCTAATCCAAAATTGCAAGCTGCATGTCCTCTTCCATTTGATGAAGCAAAGTTGTGGCAAGGTCAAAGTGGGCCTCAATTGAAGCAGCAGACTCAAAAACAATTCAGAAATATTAGGTTTGTCTCAGGAAATTTCACAAATTACTACCTTATCTTTGGATAAGTGGGACCTGCTTTATGTAGAGAAAACGCAAATCCATGAATGTTTTTAAGTCAGATTCAAAAACGGTTCAGAAATATTGGCTTTGTCTCAGGAAATTTCACAAATCACTACCTTATTTTTGGATAAGTAAGACCTCCTTTATGTAGAGAATACACAAATCAATGAATGGTTTTAAGTCCAGTAATCATTTACAGTTATAATCTGATAGAATCATAAATTCATATTGGTGATGGAACCATTTATTGCATCCACATATTGCAGTGCATTGATGGACTGTGTAGGGTGTGAGAAATGTCGTCTCTGGGGAAAGCTTCAAGTTCTTGGTCTTGGTACTGCATTGAAGATCCTCTTTTCTGTTGATGGTCATAATCATCCAGATCAACCTGTGAGTGTTCTTGCAGCTTTCTTAAAATTTTTCTGAGAGCTTTTCAACTAAACTCCCACTTGCCTTTTCCCTTTCGTTATTTCTTTTTCTTGCTCGTTAAGTGGTCTTTTGAAGGCACATTTTCTTGGCGAATTGAAGCCAAGATGTTGTAACAAGATGACAATCATCATTTATGCTGTCTCCATATTCCTATATTTTTGTTCAATGCACGTTTAACTTTGGTAGTTGATGCCGTTAGGGATTGAATGTGTCTCTTTCTCAGGCTCTCAATTACATATACATTTTTCTGGGTTTTGCAGGTGCAGCTGCAACGAAATGAAGTAATAGCTTTACTAAATCTGCTTAACCGACTCTCAGAATCTGTCAAGTTGGTCCATGAAAAGGGACCTTCAATTGAAAAGATATTGGAAGGAGGAATTGTTGAACCTGCTGCACAAAAAATCACAAAATGGCTAAGGACATGGAAGTCAACCATTGGGCCTAGGTATGTCACTCAATTCAAATCCTGGTTATTGTTTTTATTACATTTCTAGTCTCCTCCAGCGAGAGACACAGTTCTGGAAAGTGTTTGGTGAAATATGTTTGCAGGTTAGGGAAGCACTTCTAGCAATTTTGGAGAAATATAGAGCACAGAATAGACTGAACATTATAAGGTATTGTTGGAGTTTTCAGGGGAAAAATAATTCTTTGAAGTTGTAACGATATACACGAAATTAAATCTATGGGACTTCAAATGTAAAATATAAGATCCAAGTCTTATTGGATCCCAAAATTGTACATTGCCAATTAGAATTGCCAACTTTATTTCTGGCATTGCTGAACTTATGTTCGGTGAGGTTTTGTTATATAATTATCCTTTTATGCCGTTTTGGACTTCAAGAAATTGCTGTGTTTTTGGGCATTGTTTTCAGGTTATGTTTATTATTTGAAAAAAAAAAAAAAAAAAAACATTTTCAAAGATTTCATTTTCTTTGAATATTTTTATTATTTATTATTTTATTTTTTGGAAATACCAAATATAAAGCATATTGAGAAGGCAATGGCCATTGTGGCCTGTTCAAATTGCTTCAGAAAATGGGATCTCAGTACATGAGTTGACATCTATTTTTGTTTCTTCTTATCTTCCCATTTTTCTAGGAGCATTGAATGAACTTGATGATGGAGATCTGAGTTTAATTGCTTTAATTTTCATGTACTTTGCTTTAATGTAAGACAAACTAAATGCAGTGGGCTTGAGACAAATTGTACTAGGTGAGTGTAACGTACAGCCAAAGAAAACCTCAATAAAGTTTTTAGTATAAATAAATTAAAAAAAAATAACAATAAGAAAAAAGAGAGGATTTCAAGGAAAAAAGAAAAAAAAAATTATTTAATCATCCATCTCAAAAGCTTAGAATAACTACGTATATCAAGCTAACAATCAACACTCCTTAAATATAAGCTGGTTCCTAATGATCCTTGCATGTGCACATATGACGTTAAGTTATTGTACACAAAAACACTTGGGGAAAACGAGAAAAAAAAAATGTATGTTTTTTTTTTTTTTTTTTTTAAATCACAATTACTAATTTTCAATAATACCAAGAGAGAGAAGAGATTTCTTGTATAGGCTAACAAGCAAAGTAAAAGACTAAACTTCCTTTACTGCTGAAATAAGAAATATATTATAAGCTAATGAGATAACATATTTTCTGTACAATTCCTCTGGCAGAGTTATGAAATAAATGCAGTTTTTCCTTTATTTTGGATAATTTGTAACTAATGGATCAATGATTCACCGAAAAATTGAATGGTATAACTGTAAAGTTTTCACCACAGCAAGCATTACACGAGTGTTGAGACCTTATTTGAGTGAAACACATGAGGAAGTGGTTTTTGTGAGAATTTTTGTGTTATTTATACTAATATGGCAGATTCAAGGATGAGAAGAGGAGATGACTCATTTAGAATCAATGAAGAGGAATCCGTAGGGTTCAAAGGTGACTCTCGAACAACAAGAAGTGAAGGTGAACATATCGACATGATGGCAGTCTTGGAACAACTTCAAAGAATAAATGCTCGTTTCGATCATTTATATCAAAGATTGGACAGAGTGGAAAATTCTTAAGGTGGGCCGAATACAAGGATAGATGCACATGGAGGCCAAGGTCGAGATCGAGGAGGCCGTGGACGACCTAGAGAAGAATTCAGGAATGGAAATTTTGGAGATGATTTCGAAGAGGGGGTCGATGATATTTTGGCTTACCAAGGAAGGCCAACCTGTGGGAGTCATGGAAGAGAAGAAGATGATGATCTTGGAAACATTAAGGTCAACATTCCGCCATTTATGGGAAAGAGTGATCCGGAAGCTTGCCTAGAGTGGGAGGAGCGAATAAAGATTATTTTTTATTGTCATAACTATTCAGAGGCTAAGAAAGTTAAATTGACAGCTTTGGAGTATGAATATTATGCACTCCAATGGTGGACAAATGAGCAAAGTACTTGAAGAAGAGTTGGAGATGAACCTATTACTACTTGGCAACAAATGAAAAAAGCCATGAGAAAGAGGTTTGTACCAAATCACTACCATAGGTTGCTACATAAAAGTTTCAATCATTGACACAAGGAAGTAGGACCATGAAGGATTACTATAAAGAGATGGAGATGCTCATGATGAGGTTGAGTATGAATGAGGATCATGATGTAACCTTGCTAAGGTTTTTGGATGGTTTAAATCATGAGATAGCCAAACAAGTGGAGCTTCAACAATATGCAAAATTGGAGGAGATGTTTCATGTGGCTATCAAAATTGAAAATCAACTCAATAGGAGGGGAAGCTCACTGTTTAGAGATGTTTCAAGTGGCAGGAGGACAAATCCAAGTGTTTGGAGAAGCAATCTCATAGATGATACAAAGCCAAAACTGAAACTTGGAGAAGAAAGTTCCAATCAGCCAAAGAAAGACGCCAAAACCGAATCTATCCAAGCACTTAAGATTGAAGGTAAAACTGATCCTAAACCTTGTAGAACTCATGAAATTTTATGTTTTAAGTCCCAGGGAGAAGGACACATTGCTAGTTAATGCCTGATTAGGAGGATCATGGTGCTGAAAGCTAATGGAGATTCGGAATATGAAAGTGAAGAAAGTGAGGCCTGAAACAAACTTGAAGAAAAAGAAATTGGAGTGAGGAACATGGGGAATCCGAAACACTCAAGGCTTCAAGGGCTGAATTGAGGTTGGTGGCAAAAAGGGGTACAAAGATGAGAATCAAATTCAAAGAGAGAACATCTTCCACACCCGATGTGAAATTCAAGGTCATATATGTAGTATGATAGTTGATAGTGAAAGTTGTGCTAATGTAATTAGTAATTTGGTAGTTGATAAATTAGGATTAGCAACCATTAAACATCCAGAACCATATAGATTACAATGGCTTAATGATAGTGGTGAGATGAATGTAAACAAACAAGCCAAATTAAAATTCAGCATTGATAAATATGTGGATGTTGTATTGTGTGATGTTGTTCCCATGCATGTTGGTCATATTTTATTGTGGAGGCCATGGCAATTTGATAAGGATGCCAAATACTATAGAAGAGAGAATTCCATTGTTTTTAAATTTAATGGTAAAAAGGTTAAGCTGGAGCCATTAACTCCAAATGAGGTATTTAGAAACCAACTTCAAATGCAACAAAGGAGGGAGGCCGAACAGCTCAAGGAGAAAGCAAGCATGGAACCCATGGTTTCTCCATTCATCCAAGAGGGTAGGTCCGAGCTTGCTATCCAAAATAAGTATTCTAAAACTCAAATTGAATGGAAAGAGTAAGACAAACTCCAGAGTAAAAGAAAACAAGTAAAAACCGGGAGTGGTGAGAGAAAAGGTGAATCCATGAGTGAGAAAGAAAAACAAGAATTTTTATTTTAGTTTTGGGGAAATTAAAAAGGCATTTTTGAGTGATAAACCCTTGTTGCTCATGATTTATAAAAATGTATACTTAATGATCAAGCTAACCCTGAAGAACTTGAATTGCCAAGTTCTATGTCTTCTCTTTTATAGGATTTTGAAGATATCTTTCTGGAGAAAATTCCTACTGGTTTACCACTTATTCGAGGGATTGAACATCAAATTGATTTTGTGCCAGGAGCTGCAACTCCTAATAGGCCTGCATATAGGAGTAATCCCGTGGAGACAAAGGAGTTACAAAGGCAGGTAAGTGAGTTGCTTGACAAATGTTATATTCGTGAGAGCATGAGTCCATGTGATGTTCCTGTTTTGTTAGTAACTAAGAAAGATGGATCATGGCACATGTGTGTAGATTGTAAAGCCATAAATAACATAACCATTAAATATAGACATCCAATTTCTAGGTTAGATAATATGTTAGATGACTTTCATGGTGCATGCATGCATATTTACTAAAATTGATCTTAGGAGTAGATATCATCAAATTAGGATGAATGAGGGAGATGAATGGAAAATCACATTTAAAACTAAGTATGGATTGTATGAGTGGTTAGTAATGCCTGTTGGTTTAACTAATGCACGTAGCAATTTCATGAGATTAATGAATCATGTTATGTGCCCATTCATTGGAAAATTTATGGTTGTTTATTTTGATGATATTCTTGTATATAGTAGGCATTTAGATGAGCATGTAGAGCATCTTAACTTAGTTTTAGGAGTACTTAGAAAGGAAAGATTATTTGCTAACCTTAAAATGTATGATTTTTGTAAAGATGAATTGGTTTTTCTAGGATTTGTTGTAAGTGTTGTAGGAATTAAAGTTGATCAATCCAAGGTGAAAGCTATACAAGAGTGGCCCAAAACCTACATCTATTACCCAAATGAGAAGCTTTCATGGATTGGCTAGTTTCTACTAAAGATTTGTCAAGGATTTAGCACCATCGCAGCACTTTTGACCAAAGTTATAAAGAAGAATGTTGGATTCAAATGGAGGGAAGCATAAGAAAAATCTTTTAATTTGTTAAAAGAAAAATTAACTAATGCTCCTTTACTAATTTTGCCTAATTTTTCTAAAACTTTTGAAATTGAATGTGATGCTTCTGGTGTAGGTGTTGGAGCTGTTTTAATGCAAGAAGGAAGACCCATAGCATACTTTAGAGAGAAGCTAAATGGAGCGGCATTGAAATAGCCGACATATGACAAAGGGATGTATGCATTGGTGAGAGCTTTGGAAACTTGGTAGCATTACTTAATGCCGAAGGAGTTTATGATTCATATGAATCATTAATCATTAAGGCACATCAAAGGCTAATGGAAGCTTAATCAATGGCATGCTAAGTGGATTGAGTTCATTGAGACTTTTCCTTATGTCATCCACTACAAGAAAGGTAAGGAGATGTGGTTGTCGATGCATTATCCCGAAAGTATATATTGTTTTCTACCTTAGATACTAGATTGCTTGGATTTGAACAATTGAAAGAACTTTACGAGCATGATAGTGACTTTGGAGAAATGTTTAGAAACTGTATTAAACATGGTTTTAATAAGTTTTACATATTTGAGGGATATTTGTTTAGAAAAAATCAACTTTGTGTGCCTAATTGTAGCATTAGGGGATTGTTAGTGAAGGAAGGTCATGGTGGTAGTTTAATGGCTCATTTTGATATCTTAAAAAACTTTATCCTTACTGTAAGAACACTTTTATTGGCCTTACATGAAGAGAGATATGGAAAAAATTTGTGAAAGATGCTTAAAATGCCGAAAATTTGAGTCTAGGTTGAAACTGCATGATTTGTATCTCCCATTGCCGATTCCATCCTTTCCTTTGTTTGATTCTTCCTCCAAAAAGTAATATTAACTCATTTGTTTGATTTTTCATCGATGGAATTCAAATTCAAATGTATTATTTAATTCTTTGCAGATGATTAATTTCCTTTTATTAAATCATTATAATATAATTTTATTATTATTATTATTATTATTATTATTTATTCTATAAACACAATTTTACCTTATAAAGTAATTTATTTATGGAATTCAAACTTAAATTTAAATGTATTTATAAATTTAATTCAAATTCAAATTGTGTTTATATAATATTTTTTATCTATAAAATTCAAATGTATTATTTGATTTTTTGCAAATAATTAATTTTTCTATATTAAATCATTATAATATAATAATAATAATAATATTATTATTATTATTATTATAACTTAATTAACAATAATTTGAATTTAAAAAGAGGTGTATATATATATACAGTTTTACTACTATATTGTCAACTTATACATATCATCATCAAATTTTATATAATTTATGAAGGGTTTTTATATTTTATGTAAAGACCCGTACCAAAATACCCCGTTGCACAAGGTTGACCAGGTTTGACCAAGTAGACTATATGTGGGTCATAGGTTGACCTTTTCTATGGTTAAAATTTTTAGTGTGACTGAGGTACCATGTTGTAGAGCTCATCGATACTAGTTCATAGATTGGTGGCACGCCAAATTTTGAATTACGGATAAAAAATTATGGTTGTAAGAAGTTTTAAATATCAGTGTCAAAACCAATCCCAAGTTTTTATCTGTTAGTGGTCCAAGGCTCTATATAAACCTTGGGAAGCATGTTAAATAGGAGAAAAGTATTGAAATACCCGTTTTATCCCCTAAACCCGAGAAATTTCTCTCCAGACCATTGGGTCCGAACTGGGTCGTTTTGAATTCGTTTACGTCCAAACGGGTCATCTCTACTTTTGTCCATTCTAGCCATCAACGTCTTACACGCACCACATCAGAGGGAAGCCCTATGACGGTGAGCTCGGCCATGAAATTTCATGATGAATGGTGGGCTGACGTGCCCAGATCTGGCTGGCGAGGTGGATCGCCGGATTTTTATGTTTTTCAACTATTTTAGGACAACCCATTCCCCAATTTTTAGACCCTTTGAACTCATTTCCATGCTCGATTTGCCCAGATTCCTCACTGTTTGAGAGATATGTCAACAGGGAGTTTGGTTGAGATTTCCATCAAGTTTTTGGGCCACCGGAGACACTTTTGGATTGAGGTGAGCACACTATTGTGTTTCTTATCTCTTGGGCTTTCCGTTGATATGAAATTTATGAATTTTGAACGTTGTTTGATAAATTTTTTATTTTTTGGTCAATTAGTTAAATACCAGATAAATTGGGACTATGTTTAGATGAAATTTATCAATTTTGACAAAATTGAAGTTGGATTAGTAAAATTATATATTATTAGGACCCATTAGAAGGTTCAATTTCAAAAGATTATCTTTGGGTGAAAAGCCCCAATTTTGGGTATTGGGCTCTAAGGGTACACAATATAATTGAATCGGTCGGTGTTCAATTTATGTAATTTTATAGCTATTCAAATTATTTAAAACATTTGGTGCACACGAATGTCTTTGGTTTAGTTGTTGGAGCTTGAGAAATATTTTTATTATATTACAGGCACTTGTGTTGAGCTTGGAGGCGATCTTGCAGGATAGTAGGAGTGAGCACCTACAGTACAGTGAGTGGTTATATTTAAAAAAAATTTTTTTTTTTTGGGCATGTAGTATAATATATGTGGTTTGGTTATTTTACATATATATCATTTGATTTAAACGATTACTTTATGCATATATGAATATCAGCATTTACATATATGTGTTATTATTTTATGCGAATTTTAATAAGATTTTAAATGGTTTTTAACTCTGATGAGTTCATAATGAACTTCTGGATCATGTTATTTATATATACCGGTATTTGGATTGAGGTTTTAAATCATTTTGGAAAATGATTGATTTAAGAAAACAAATTAAAATTTTATAATTTTAAGCATGGTCAAGTATTTTATAATTTTATGTGCTTAAAATTGGTTTATGGTGATATATATTTCACTGTGGTATTTCTGGTTTTAGCATAAAATGATGATTTGAAATTTTTTTTGAAATATTTAAATAAGCGGATGAGTTTGAATATTTAAATATGATTTATGATACATTATTGTTTGAAAAAGTATGATCTCAAAAGATTGTTATATGGATATTGTATTGGTTATTTTTAATTGATGTACCATATAGTATTGGTGTTTCTGATTCATATTATATTATAGTGCGCAAGTTTGCCGTGATTCCATGAGATTGGGTTCATCTTGACGGTTATTTATTGCCACGGGCCGTGAGATTGGGTTCATCCTGACGGTTTATTATTGATATGGACCGTGAGATTAGGTTCATCCCGAGAGTTTATTATTGCCATGGGTCGTGAAGTTGGATTCATCCTGATGGTTTATTATTGCCATGATACCTTTCGTACATTAAAGGTCGTGAGGTGGGTACATGATACGAATCTAGGTCGAGTCGCGCCTAAACCCGTATTATATTAGCTCGGAATAGAAAGATTAAGTTCAAGTTCTTATGGTCATCTCAACCCCTAATCAACTTGTGACTAGAAATCTTGGTATATTGAAGACGCCACAATAGGTAATGGATGTCCTATTAATAAGTCAAACTAAAACACTAGATTTTTATTAAGTGTTTTAGGTGTTCAAAGAGAATAAAGAGAATTATTTTCACACAAATAATTTTTTGAATAATATGTAAGCTGATTTCTCATTGAAAATAAGCCCTTAAATAGGCTAAATTCACAAAGAAATAAAACTCTTATTAACTAGGTAAAATTCGGCCATTGAGATTAGGAAACAAATGTTTGCCGAATTTCACATACTTTCCTAAACCTATTTGGATTAATTAATTCCCTTCTTTTGAATTAGGAATTAATTAATTTGAAATTGAAATAATAAAATAATAACTTTTATAAGTTAATTTTTCTAGAAAATAAACAAATAAAAACCAAAATAAAAGATAGTTTCCTAAAACAAAAAAGTCAAATTCAAATTAGGAAGGTAGTTGACTAGTTTGGCAACTAAGTTATCTTTGACAAATTTTCAGCTTGTAAAGGCTCCAAATCAGCTCCCATACGCCATGTAGGATACCAAATAGGATTAATTATGATTCCCATACATTGCCCTTAATTGGAACAAAGAGAAAATGCAAAATCAATAAAATACAGCAAAGCCAGTGGCAAATACAACAAATTCGGCCAAGAATCTGTTCCATGTGCAAATGACCTCCTTGGTTGCTTTTACTTCTGCCTTGATTTGATTCCATGACCCCTTAGTGATATCAATTGAGTTCAAGAAGTGTTGAACCCATTCCTTGCTACCCGAAGTCCATAAATACAGTAAAACAGCTACCTGGGTTCATATCGGCCTCCACTATTTGGATGCTTAAAATAGGCTTTGAATCTTTGGGTATTGTCAAGCCCTTTTGAGAATTGATAACTCCTTGTATGAAACCAGCCACATTGTCCTTAAATCTCTTGGCTTGTGCCTTAGTGATTGGACCGGTCTTCAACCGTATCAGATCAGCACCCCAGCAGGTTGTCGGTTGTACGGGTATAGGCGGGTTCTCATCTTTCCCCTCATCTTAAAAAAGATTTTCCCTCAAATCAAAATCATCACCTGCAGAAAAAGGAGATAAATCAGCAACATTGAATGTAACACTAACATCATACTCACCCGATAAGTCAAGCTTGTATGCATTTTCATTAATCCGTTCCAAAACTTAAACAGGTTCATCCCCATGCGGCATAAACTTGAACTTTATTTATTTGGAAAACCTCTCCTTTCTTAAATGCAATCAAACCCAATCTCTAAGTTCAAAGAAAACTCTAATCCGGCCTTGGTTAGCATTCCTTGCATATTGCTTGGTCCTCCTCTCAATATTTACCTTTGTCCTTTCATGAATCTGCTTCACAAAATCAGCTTCTTGCTTTCCATCTAGATTAGCACGTTCACTTAAAGGTAAAAGTATTAAATCTAATGGAGTCAAATGATTAAAACCATAAACAATCTCAAAGGGTGTATATTTAGTAGCTAAATGCAAAGATCTGTTATAAGCAAATTCAAAATGTGACAAACATTCCTCCCATGTTCTTAAATTTCTACTAATTAAAGCCTTTGACAATGCAGACAAAGTCCTATTTATTACTTCAGTTTGTCCATCAATTTGTGGATGATAAGTAGTTGAAAATAAAAGTTTAGTTCCTAACTTAGCCCATAAAGTTTTCCGAAAATAACTTAAGAACTTAGCATTTTTATCCGAAACAATAGTTCTAGGCATTCCATGCAACCTCACAATTTCTTTAAGGAATAAATTAGCAACATTAGATGCATCATCAATTTTATTACATGCAATAAAATGTGTCATATTAGAAAATCTATTCACAACAACAAAAAATTGAATCCTTACCTGTCCTAAACCTAGGTAAACCAAGAACAAAATCCATAGACAAATCTTCCCAATGAAATCCAATATCTAAAGAGTGACTAAGCTTGGCAATTGCCTAACCAAACTCAAACTCTATCTTATTATATTCATAAACGGATTAAGATTATTTATTTAAAAAAATGAGTTAAGGTTTGGGATGGTTTTAATATAATGTTTTATCCCATTCTATACTTGTCAAAGAATTCAATTTTGTAGCTTATCATTATTGTTCAGATTAAAAAAATATATAAGGGAATAAAAGGATAATATTTAAATTATTTATCGAGATAGATAAAATCAAGTAGAAAGAGAAAAAAATAGAAAGGAAAATAAGAGAATTGGTATTTTTATTTTGACAATTTTTTTTGTTTTTTTTGGTTCAAAATTGAGACGAAAAGAAGGAAAAAAGAAGAAGAAAACTTTAATAATTGGTATGATATAAATGTGTACTGAGGATAATTTTGTAAACAATTTATTTTTTGTTTCCTTTATTTTCTTTTTTTTTATTTGTTAAATATCTGAACAATAATTATTAATAATTTCCATGTGGAAAGTATCAAATTAAAGGAAATTTGAAATTTCTAGATCCGTTTAGGAATTGTTAAAATTAGTAGAAATTTGAAATTTATTAGAAGATGAAATTTTTCTGTGCTTGAATGGCTTTCAAAAAGATGAAATTTTGAACTCAAAAACGAAACTAATCTTACAAGGTTGAAAAATATAGTGCAAAATGAATATTATAAAAAAGCATCATTTTAAATTTTCTATGTATTTTATTAAAAAATATTTTTGTCTTTAAATTTTAAAATATAAATTAATTAGTTACTTATAAATCCTAAATATTCTTGTATAAACCAAAGACTTTGAAAAATAACTCACAAGAGAATTAAATCCCAAAAAATTAATTTTTGACAAATTAATTCTCAAAAATTAATTTTTTTTGAAATTTCAATACTTGCCAAACAAACCGTGCCTTGAGAAGTTACATATAGAAACTTTTGATACAAATAAACGCATCACTAGTTTCATAAATACTACTTATCAGAACAATTTCTTTCAAATTTAACAAAATTTTATGCACAGATCCTCGGCTATCCACTATGGTAGAATATTTATGTGGTATTTTATCGAATTTTACATGTGTGATACATGTTTTTTCTATTTTTAAAATAGGGTCTAAATACTATATATATATTTTTTTTTTCCCTTATTAGACTTATTATTTATTTTCTAGACATTCTTCTTCTTTTATTTTTTTTATGGTAAATTTAAAGGCCACATATTCAGTTCATGAGACAATAATTTATTCATATGAATAACAAATCTTATTATCTTTATTATTATTATTATTATTATTATTATTATTATTATTATTCAATTCGATATTCTAATTTCAGCGTCACATCATTTGTGGCCAATTTTTTGATTTCTATACTTCAAATTTTTTGGCCTTTTTTTGAGAAATATTTCATTTATACTTTAAGAGATTTATGATAAATATAAAAATATTTTTCTAATTTTTAATAATATCATCCATATCTAGAGGAATATAATAAATTACTCTTGTACCGTTATTAAATTATTTTCATAATTTTTTTTTATTTTTACAAAATTTTAAGACTTTAAAGTTTTGTTGATCTATATTTTAATTAATTTTATTTATGATGATTTTGATCAAATAATTTTTTTTAACCAAGTGATAATTTGTCAAATATATTTTATTAAAAGTATGTATTATAATTTATCAAATATTTTGTAATTTTTCAAATATATTTATTAAATATATAACTTACATACAAAATTTATATAATAAAAATTATCATTTTTTATTTAAAAAAAGGAAAAGATATTGTAAAAACAAATTAATTAAAATATAAAAAAAACTTTGAAGTCTTCAAATTAATTACTACAAAAAAAATAATTTTGAAAGTAATTTAACTTCAATAAGGATATAAAAATAATTTATATTCTTCCAAAAATATAAACGATATTATTAGAAATATGAGAAATATATAAAACTTCAGAAAATATAAATGAAATATTTCTTATATTTAAAAATATCTTAGTAATATTTAGGTTTTTTTTTTTAATCTAATATTTTGGATAAATGCCCACTGCTAAGTAAAAGCTCAACACTCCCCAAAATTAAAATTTTGAGCACAAGATACCCACAAATTGGGAGAAATTCTCCCACTAGAAGAAAAATGGTTCATTAGTGACAATTTTTCACACCAATGTTATTGTTTATATATAGGTTTATGAGGCAATATTTTTAATTGCCATAATTTTTTTAAAATAAAAATAATGATAAAATAAAAATCACTGCATATAATTGCTATTAAATATGAAATTGAGTGGCAGAAATATGTTTTACCATTAACTGGTAATATAGAAAATGCATAGTGCTAGATTTGGGTTGTTGTCTCTAATGCTAAATAAAATAATGACCAAGTGCTTAGGTTGGCACATGTGGATTGATGTAGACCGGGCAATTTCCAATATATAACTTGATACGAATTGAGGACGACCTGCTCCTAAACCCGTATTATATTAGCCCGGATCTAATTATGTTCAAGTTCTAATGGTCACCTGAACCCCTAACCAACCTGTGATTAGAAATCTTGGTATATAATGAAGACGCCACAATAGGTGATGGATGTCCTATTGATAAGTCAAAACTAAAACACTCATTCACTAATGGTGTTTTAGGTGTTCAAAAGAATAAAGAGAGGTTCAATCTCACAAATAATTTCTGTATATAATTCAGGCTTCCTTCTTATTGAAAAATAAGCCTTTAAATAGGCTAAAAGCCATGAAATAAAACCCTAAAAACAAAGGGAAAACTGGCCATACAAAGTAGTTTCCTATGGTGGCTGAAATTCTCACTCCTTTCCTAATCTAATTTGGATTAATTAATTCCTTTATTTTGAATTAGAAATTAATTAATTTACAATGAAAATAATAAAATAATAACTTTCCTAAACTTATTGTTCCAGAAAAGTAAATAAATAAAAACTAAAAAGTAACGGTAATTTCCTAAAACAAAAAGTAGAATCAAATTAAGAAACTATAATATTAGCTTTTTGACTAAGTTGACTTTGACCAATCTTTGACCAAATTGAGCTCCAAATCAGATTCAATATGCTTTGTAGGATGCAAAATAATCTGAATATAAAGTCCCACACGTTGCCATGCTTGAAAGAGGAAGAAAAAGCCAACTTAACAAAATACAGTAAAGCCAGCACAAAATACAGTAAAAAATAGGCCAAATTTGAAGCTGTCCGTACAACCCCTTTTTGAATGCCTTTGAAGCTGCATTGACTTGATTCCATATCCTCTTAGACATATGTATTGAATCCATAAAGAGTTGGAACCATTTCATGCTGCCCGTTGTCCATATTTGCACCAAAACTGCTACCCGGGTCCGTATCGGCTTCCACCACTTGGATGCTTAGAATAGGCTTTGTATCTTCAAGTATGGACAAGCTCTGTTGAGATTAACTACCCCCTGTATAAATGCTCTCGGGTTGTCCTTAAATCTATTAATTTGAGCTCTTGTGATTGGCCTAATCTTCATCCGTGTCGGGTCAGCACCCCAACGGGTTATCGGTTGAGCGGGCTCGGGCGTAATCACATCATAACTTGTTAACATAATACAAATTTTTAGATTTTTTTAAGGGTTTAGATTGGTGTGTAATGGATCGAGTTGATAACATATCAATCCATCAGTAAATATTGTATTAAATATTATCAGGGTCAAGCCGTTACCCATTAATAAACTATATATATTTTTTTAAAAAAATTCTACATTTTAGCTTAAAAGAAAATTTTGGCTATAACTTTTAATTCATGTTGATATATGGTTAATTACTTGTTTTATATTATGAATGTATTCCTTTGGTGTTAAATCCTAATTCGTTATAATTTTTTCGCTGGAAATAATTCGTTATAATTAAACACATTAATATAAATCTTGATTATATATATATATATATACACACACATATTAGAAAAATCACAAACACACATATATAATATATTGTACACATATTATGTGTGTGTGCACGTGTGTGTTTTTTCGTCTTTTTCATTTTTTGAACAAATAATATGTATTTTATTATTATTATTATTATTATTCTTGAACTTCCGGTTTGTAAAATGACCAGGCTTGGCCCACGTGCATTCCACGTATACTGCCATTTAATAGAGTTAAATATGAAATGATAAATATGATAAAATTATCCAAGGTTTTGACAAAGACAAGTTGAAAGACTTTTGATAAAGTATTAGTGTTTTGGATAAATATATATATATTTTTTTGGGAAAAAAAAAAGTCGAGGTAGTACCCTCGTTGGAAATAATCTTTGATTTAGAAGAGAAAACTAAAGGTAGTGTATTCAATTTATATTTTAATGGATTTAAAATAAATTATAGATTTTAAAGAATTTGATAAATTGTTGTATAATTTCGTAAATTTTATAAAAAATTTATCAAAATCCAATAAAATCTTTAAGGTTAAAGTTGTATTTTATATTAATAATTTTTTTCAAAAATTTACTTTTAAAATCCTTTCAAATACATTAAAATTCATCATTTTTTAAAACCTTTTGAAATCAATAATTTTTTAAATACTTTTAGATTTTAAAAAAAATTTATAAAATTCTAATCAAATATAATTGGATTTTAATGGACTTTTATAAAATCTAATAAAATTTAAATTGAATATTATTAAATTTGTATGGACTTTTTAAAATCTAATGGCTTAAAAAAAATAAAAATAATTCTTAAAATCCTTTTTCAAAAAAAAAAATGTGATAATAATAATAATACTATTTACTATCAAAATAATAATAATAATAATATTGCTTAAAGGGTTTTTTTCGAAAAATAGCCACTGTACAAATCGATTCTTGATAAATAGCAAAATTTTTTTTTAAAAAAAAATTAGCCCACTTTTGTCTCATCTTGACCAAAATACCCTTTATTAAGTTTTTTTTTTCCTTTTCTTTTATTTTTTTGTTTTTTTCTCTATCAAAATGCATGTTTTTCTCTTTTGTTGTTTTTAGTTTTTTGTCTTCACTTTTGCTTTCACTCTCCTTTTCGAAAATCTTGGTTTTTCCCTTTTTCTCTAGGATTTTTTTTTTTCTCTACTTTCACTCTCCCTTTTGAAAAGCTTGGTTTTTCCCTTTTTCTCTAGGATTTTTTTTTCTCTTTCCCTTTTTCTCTAGGGTTTTTTTCTCTACTTTCACTCTCCCTTTCGAAAAGCTTGGTTTTTCCCTTTTTCTCTAGGGTTTTTTTTTTTCTCTACTTTCACTTTCCCTTTCGAAAAGCTTGGTTTTTCCCTTTTTCTCTAGGTTTTTTTTCTCTACTTTCACTCTCCCTTTCGAAAAGCTTGATCGCTGGTGCCACCTAGAGGCAGAGGAGAGATACACCATCATCATCGTTGATCGCTATACTTCGACCTCTGTAGTCATCGCCGCAACCGCAGGTCGCATCCACGCCAGCCACCAATTTTGTAGCCCCCTGTTCCCTGGATACAATTCAATCCTTATATGGCCAAATCTAAATTTGTGGAAAGCCTTCGATGGCTTCATTATGAAAACATGAATGTGCGGAGTTGAGCATCTTCTATTCGCTGGGATAAGTTTTTCCTCTACAGGGGCCTTGTACAGTGAACCCCCTACGGGCGATCGTCCGTCGTCATAAAGTAGCCCCCGCGAAGCATCCTAAATCATTCAATTATCAATCTCTTTGTCTTCCATTCCCTTTTCTATCTCTTTTGGTAATTTCTCAATTCTATTTTTTTTTAAGATTTCGATCGAAGGGACTTTTTTTCTTATGTTATATTAATTTGGAAGTGCTTCACTAGAAATTGTTATTTACATTTCAAGATGAAAAAAAAATAAACTAAATTCTTTTGCTTTCGAAGAACAAAATGGTTAATTAATGCTCTGTTGTTTTTTTCCCCTCATATAAATAAAAAGCAAAGAAAGCTTCTTTTAGATAGCTACAATAGTACATATAACTTCCTATGTATTTTTGAGTAATGAGAAAGCATCATATTGATATAAATGTAACGCTTTATTCTTATATTGACTTGGTTGGTTTGCATTTAATTGCTTATTTGCGAAGAACAGACACATAAATTTTGACAATTTTGACAGTGGAAGGGTTAGTGAGGTACGACATATTTAGAACTGATGATGGACTTGCCAACGATAATGGGTTTGGCCTAAGGACTATTGTTCTGCAGTATAGTAAATCATAAGAAATGGTATAATATATGTTTTTTCATTCAAGTGAGAAGAACAAGAACAATGTTGGGAAATTTTGATTGCAATTAGCAAAACTAGATTATAGCAGGTTACAATTTTCTTTTGTTGCTTGTTGCATTCTACTGGGGTGTGTAATTGTTTTTCTTTGAAATTGTCATTGTAAATTGTGATATTGATTCAAAGTGTGCTTTTAGTCTGTCATATTGCTTCCTTGAATTGAGGGTGGTGGTTGGATTCTATCCTTCAATATTTGATAATTTTATTGGTTGTGAAAATGAGAAAAATTTAATTATTAACTCCCTGTCCAGTTAGGGCATTTCAATTGATAAAGTAACAACTCAAATAGTTAAAATTTGTATGTTACAATTTTTGTGAGTCCCTGAGCTGGTGTGGTTGAAATTCTTATGTAGAAAAAGAATGGGGTTAGGAAAAGGTGCTGGATGATTTGTTTAACAAAAGACAAAAGGCAACAAAGCTTGAACTTAAAGCTTATGCCTCTCCATATTCTTATTGATTTTATTTATTTAAATTTTTTTAGTGTATTGACTTGTATATACAGTAAATTTGAACCTGTATGCTTAAACAATAAGTTTTTTTTAGATTGCATTAACTTGTATATACTTCTTAACATTGAAAATATGCATTCCAGATATTGGACTGGGTACTGGGACATAATGAAGCATTATTTAGGAGAGCTCAGTTGAAAGCCCTTGTCTCCATCCATAGCCAGGAGGTAAAGTGAAGCTCTTCAGAATTTATTTGCATATTTGATAAAACCATCCGACTGCATCTATAAGTTGAAGTATAACCATAATCTATGTTGGTTAGTACTTATTATAACATCTTTTTGTTCTTGTATATAGGTTGGCTGGCAAGGGAAGTGAACTTACACATGATGAGACAACAATTATAATTGGTGCATTTGACTTAACTGAAAAGGTAGGCACGCTGATGCCAATCAATATTGTTCTGATGCTTATCTCTTGTAGTTTTATTGCTTTTGGATCAGAAGTGGAAGTGGAGCAACTATTAATATGCTGTTCTAAAATTTCCAAAAATAAAAGGAAAAGCTGTTGAACTATTAATTTAAACGTTCGGTTCCTACTGGAGAGATTGTTTGTGTATATGTGTTGGCCTTCCATATGGTTGAGCTCGGCCAAGTTATATTGGATATTTGTATTTGAGGTTCTATTAGAATTTTCTTTCTTTCTTTCTCCTTTTTTTGTTTTCTTAAAAAAAAAAAAAAAACTATTTTAGTACTTGTTTGTTTGTCATCATATGCGTTTCTTAAGAAATTATGTTAGTTTAGGATTTTTTTTTTTTAAGGGATGTGAGGTTATTAGTAAATTATGTTTTTAACAAAGAAACGTTTTCGAATAACCTGATGTATAATTTGGATCAAGCAACGTAGTCTGTGATGGTAGTTGTCTGAGTTTACTTTTAACTCATCAACATTTTCAGCATGTTTATTATTCTTTGAAAGGACTTTGATGCTAAAGACACTTCAAATGCTAAAAAATTCATTTATAATGGATAATGCTATAAAGAAGCTTGATATATTAGTTCCAATTAGCCCAATGATTGGATCATTTGCTAAAATGAAATTTTGTAATGCATTAGGACATCCTGTTAGCAAGTCGACTTAGGCCAATTCGTCAGATTTTGAGATTATCGACCGATTTGCCCATATATGCAGATATCTTTCTCATTATTTCAGCGAATCCTTCAAAAAAAAAAAAAAGAGTTTGTATTGAATAAAATATATACTTCGACTTTCTTGTCTTAAAACTTGGGCTCGTAAACACAAAAGTACTGTACGGGTTTTTTTTGAAAAGATTAGGTTTGGAATTATTGGAAGAGTTCTTTATGCAAGAAGAAGGGCTTCTTTCTTTGATTTTTCCAAGAACTTGTTCAACTTTTCGAAGGTTATATAGAGGGCGAATTTCGTATTTGGATATTGTTTGCATCAATGATCTGGTCAATCATGAATGATTGGCTGTTCGACCATGGAAATGGAAATTATCCTTAAACACTGAAGAGATAACAAAAAATTTATTTAGTCATCTATTATGAAATGTTCATGCAGTAAGAGTAAGGGTTGATCAACTGAATATTCAACTTTCTTAGAGGCTTGCCTAGGGAAGGAGCTGGATTTTAAATATATACATAGGGAAAGATGTGTGTAATGAAAAATGCAAGCACGGTTTGGGGAGAGATTTTTACCTATTTTTTTATTTTCTAATTCTACGAAGTAAATTATCTACTCCATTCGACTAGTTCTGGGTTTGAGTCCTAGGTAACCCATTTTAATTATTCTATCGAAATCATATTTATTTAAATTAAATCAGAATTTTAATCCAAATTTTGTAACTTATTTATTTTTATTTTATTTTTATTCAATTTATTTATTCAGTTTAGTCCCAAAAAAAAAAAAAAGGATGAATCTAGATAGATAAAAATCTTGATATATCTATGGATGTTGAATATTGGTTGACATGGGCATATAAGTCATGTTATACTGTTGAATAACAAGCCCTCGATTATCTAATTATAGAAAATTCATGTGCTTGGGAGTCCATGATGATTAATAATTTAATAAACCAAGATTTTACCTTGATTGCAATTTTAGAGAGATGTGAAAGCCAAAGCTTATGGGGTCACTTCTGTAACTGGATAACCAGCACTGAAAATCGTCTTTACATTGGATGGTTTGGTGTTTTGATGATCCCTACCTTATTGACCATAACTTCTGTGTTTATTATCGCTTTCATTGCTGCCCCTCTGGTAGATATTGATGGTATTCGTGAACCTGTTTTTGGATCTCTACTTTATGGAAACAATATTATTTCTGGTGCCATTATTCCTACTTCTGCAGTGATAGGTTTGCATTTTTACTCGATATAGGAAGCTGCTTCCATTGATGAATGGTTATACAATGGTGGTCCTTATGAGCTAATTGTTCTACACTTTTTACTTGGTGTAGCTTGTTATATGGGTCATGAGTGGGAACTTGGTTACTGTCTGGGTATGTGCCCTTGGATTATTGTTGCATATTCGGCTCCTGTTGCAGCTGCTACTGCTGTTTTCTTGATCTATCCAATTGCTCAAAGAAGCTTTTCTAATGGTATGCCTCTAGGAATCTCTGGTACTTTCAACTTCATAATTGTATTCCAAGCTGAGCACAACATCCTTATGCACCCATTTCACATGTTAAGCGTAGCTAGTGTATTCGGCGGCTCCCTATTTAGTGCTGTGCATGGTTCCTTGGTAACTTCTAGTTTGATCAGGGAAACCACAGAAAATGAATCTGCTAATGAAGGTTACAGATTCGGTCAAGAGGAAGAAACCTACAATATTGTAGCTGCTCATGGTTATTTCAGATGATTGATCTTCCAATATGCTAGTTTCAACAACTCTCGCTCTTTACACTTCTTACTAGCTACTAGGCCTGTAGTACCTATTTGGTTCACTGCTTTAGGTATTAGTACTATGGCTTTTAACTTAAATGGTGTCAATTTCAACCAATTTGTAGTTGATAGTCAAGGTCATGTAATTAATATCTGGGCTGATATTATCAACCGTGCTAACTTGGGTATGGAAGTTATGCATGAACATAACGCACATAACTTTTCCCTAGATCTAGCTGCAGTCAATGTTCCATCTACAAATAGATAAGACTTTCTTGTTCTAGCAAGAAGTTTGGTATTGCTCCTTTAGGAGTTTTTTTCCTTTACCGTAATGCCCGGTTTGTCTTGATTTTTGATTTCTGAACAAGAAGGAAAATGGAACTATTGTACTTTTTTTTTTTGTCTTGATCGGGTGTAATGCCCCCCTTTCATCAAAAGGCGTGGTTTCTCACCACATAATGATGATCAAATCACTTGTATTGCATTACCATAACAAATGACAAGAGTTGTGATTTAGAATGAACCTTTCTCAGTGGAGGAAAGGAATAGCGATGGGTTTCTATGGAGCATGTAGGAACAAGAAGATTCAATCGGACAATGAATTCTTACTTAGTCCAAGGAAATCAAAGGTCCGCTTCCACGATTCCATCTATATCGAATCTTAATACCAGAATAGCTTATATAGTCATGATTCAATTCAGGTCCTGATGCGAATTCGCCCGAGCTCGCATAACCGACAACTCACTAGGGTACTGATCCGATACGGATGAAGATTGGACCGATAACTAGGGCTCAAGCTAAGAGGTTTAAGGACAACCTTGCTGCCTTTATCAAGAAAGTAATTCATTCTCAAAAGAGCTTGTCCATAACTGAAGATAAAAAACCTGTTTTGAGCATCCAAGTGGTGAAGGCTAATACATCGAACATTTTATATCGGACAGACATAACTTAGTTCGGACATCAGGCAGACATAAGTTAGCTCGAACATTAGACATAATTCAGCTTAGTTGTCAAACTAGTCAACTCGTTTTCTAGTTTGCGTTTGATTTTTTTTTGGGTTTTTATTTATTTATTTGCTGGACAAATAAGTTTAGGAAAGTTATTATTTTATTATTTTTATTGTAAATTAATTAATTTCTAATTGAAAATAAGGGAATTAATTAATTAGATTAGGAAAAGGAAAGATTCGGTCAAGCTAGAATTCTCCATTGTGTGGCTGGTTTTTCTTAGGGTTTTTAGGGTTTATTTTATTTCTTTCAAAGCATATTTAAAGGCTTATTTTTCAATAAGAATACAACTTTGATTTGATTGAGAAAATACCTATGAGATTAATTATCTCTTTGTTCTTTGAGAACACCTAAAACACCATTAGAGAATTGGTTGTTTTAGCTTGACTTATCAATAGGTTTTCCATCCCCTATTGTGGCGTCTACATTATACCAAGGTTTCTAACCATAGGTTGGTTAGGGGTTGAGGTCAATTCCATTAGAACTTGAACTTAATTAAAATCCAGGCTAATATAATACGGGTTTGGTATCAGAGCCAAATTTTGTTCAGGTTTGATATATCTTTATTTGCTTTATTTGTTTTTGTGTTATTCTGCAATTTTAGCATTAGGTTAAGGTTGCATCCATCCCATACACGTCCAGCATCTTATAAAAAAATAAAAATTCAGTCCTAGTTTTACTGTATTTTTTGTTTCATAGTTTGTTGGTTGTCTGATGTGATTCCACCCGAACCTGCTCAACCGAAAACCCGCTAGAGTGCCGACCCGATACAGATGAAGACAAGGCCAATCACTAGGGCTCAAGTTAAGAAGTTTAAGGACAAAATTTTTGCTTTTATCCAGGGAATAATTCATACTCAAAAGGGCTTTTCCATATCCGAAGAGCCAAGACCTATCCTAACCATACAAGTGGTGGAAGCCGATACGGGCGAATATGGACAACGGGCGGCATGAAATGGTTCCAACTCTTTATGGATTCAATACATATGTCTAAGAGGATATGGAATAAAGTCAAGGCAGATTCAAAGGCATTCAAAAAGGGATTGTACGGACAGCTTCAAATTTGGCCTTTTTTTTACTGTATTTTGTGCTGGCTTTACTATATTTTGCTGAGTTGGCTTTTTCTTCCTCTTCAAAGCATGCCAAACGTGTGGGACTTCATATTCAGCTTATTTGGCATCTTACAAAGCATATTGAAGCTGATTTGGAGTTCAAATTGGTCAAAGATTAGTCAAAGTCAACTTAGTCAAAAAGCTAGTATTTTAGTTTCCTAATTTGATTCTACTTTTTGTTTTAGGAAATTACCATTACTTTTTAGTTTTTATTTATTTATTTTCTGGAAAAATAAGTTTAGGAAAGTTATTACTTTATTATTTTCATTGTAAATTAATTAATTCCTCATTCAAAATAAAGGAATTAATTAATCCAAATTAGATTAGGAAAGGAGTGAGAATTTCGGCCACCATAGGAAATTACTTTGTATAGCCGGTTTTCCCTTTGTTTTTAGGGTTTTATTTCATGGCTTTGTAGCCTATTTAAAGGCTTATTTTTCAATAAGAATGAAGCTTGAATTTTATACACAAAATTATTTGTGAGATTGAATTCTCTTTGTTCTTTAGGACACCTAAAACACCATTAGTGAATGAGTGTTTTAGTTTGACTTAGCAATAGGCCTTACATCACCTATTGTGGCATCTTCATCATATACCAAGGTTTCTAATCACAGGTTGGTTAGGGGTTGAGGTGACCATTAGAACTTGAACATAATTAGATATGGGTTAATATAATACGGGTTTAGGAGCAGGTCGTCCTAGGTTTGTATCATTGTCTTTCATCTTTGTTCGTTTAATTGTGTTATTGTTGATTTTTCTTTGCTGTTTTAGTCTTAAATATTTGCATTAATCTATTGAAAAAAAAAAACTGCACATTGGTGTTTATTTGGAGGTCACGGGTTTGGTGAATTTTTGGAGTTGGAATTGCAAATTTGTTTTTTATTCTTGCTACTGCAGTTGTGTTTGATATTCAGTGAGTGAAAAAAAAAAAAACGGAAAACCGAATATAAAATATATATATATATATATATATAAATATCGGTTTGTTGAAAATTGGTGTTGAAGTTTGTTGCTGGAAATTTCTTGTAACTGCTGCTTTGTTGATTATTTATTCCATATTTGGAGTTTCTGGAGAGTTATTTTTGCTGCTGGATAATTGAGTTTGAGTGCTAAATTATTTGGATTAAAATTAGTTAAAGGATTTGATACAAAAACTTGAATTACAAAGAACAACAACCAACAACTTTTCTATATTTTTGTTCTCTTTGATTCTTGTTCGTATTTGAATTTTTTTTTCCTAGAATTTTATTCTTGAACTCATAATCTATTACTATCTGGTCCAGTTGTTCAAAAATTTGAAAGTTTTCTCATTAATTTGCTTTATTTTACCTAGAAAAACCGAAAGTAGGTATTCTCATTCCGTTCGGTATTTGTTTATTTTTACTTACTGTTTTGTTGATAAGTTTAATTAAAACATACTTGTGATCTAATTGCTATGTTGAGAGTGTTTTAATTAGAACTTTGAGATAATTCGTTGAGCAGGAAAAGGCAAGAGAGTGTGAGCTTAAAAGAGGGCAAAAGCCAAAACTAGTGTGCAAACATGAGTGTCGAGACCTTGTTTGAGTGAAACACATGAGGGAGTGAATATTGTGAGGATTTATTTTATTTTTGCAGTATTTTACTAGCATGGCAGATTCTAGAATAAGAAGAGGAGACACACCACTGACAATTAATGAAGAAGAGTCCGTAGGATTTCATGGTGATCCACGAGCTACCGGGAGTGGTGAGCAAACGGAATTGAAAGCTGTTTTGGAACAATTTCAGCGGGTGAGTGCTCAAGTTGAGCACATGAATCAAAGGATAGGAAGGCTTGAAGTTTCCTAAGGAATGCTGAACATAAAAAATAGGCAAGAATTCCATAAAGGTCGAGGTCGAGGACGAGGAGGCTGTGCGAGACCAAAAGAGGAATTTGAGGAGGAGAATTTCGGTGGAGACTTTGAGGAAGGCATGGACGAAACCTTTGCTGTCCAAGAGAGAGCTGGTCATGGAAGGTATAGGAGGGAAGAAACATATGACAATCTTAGCAATATCAAGATCAACATCCCACCATTCATGGGAAAAAGTGATCCCGAGGCATATTTGGAGTGGGAAGAAAAGATGGAGATGATATTCGACTGCCATAATTATTCGGAGGGTAAGAAGGTGAAGTTGGCAGCAATGGAGTTTGGCCATTATACACTCCAATGGTGGACAAATGAGTAAGGCACTCGAAGGAGAGTTGGTGATGACTTGATCACAACATGGTGACAAATGAAAGGAGCCATGAGAAACCGGTTTGTGCCACCACATTACCATAGCTTGCTGCATCAAAGGCTTCAATCTTTGTCTCAAGGAATTAGGTCCGTGGAGGATTATTACAAAGAGATGGAGATGCTCATGATGAGGCTGAATATGAATAAGGATAGGGAGGCAACAATGGTGAGATTTCTTGGTGGTTTGAAAAGTGACATTGCCAACCAGCTTGAATTGCAACAATACTTAGAGTTGGAGGAGATGTTACATGTAGCCATTAAGCTTGAACACCAATTCAAGAGGAGGGGTGTAGGATCACGGCTTAGAGGTGCTTCCAGTAGTGGGAGATTCAATTCAAGTGGCTGGAGAAACAATTCAACTAATGAAACAAACCAAAACCGAAAGTTGGAGAAGAAAGTACCAACCAGTCAAAAAGGGAGGCCAAGACTGAATCTTTCCAAGCACCTAGAGGTGCGATAAAATCTGATCCTAAACCTCAAAAATCCGAAGAAATAATTTGTTTTAAGTGCCAAGGAAGAGGACACATAGCCAGCCAATGCCCAAATAGAAGAATCATGGTATTAAAGGGTGATGGTCAGCTGGAATCTGCAAATGAAGGAAGTGAAGCTGAAATCGAGCAAGAGGAGGATTGCAATGATGATGAAGCCAAACCAGTAGACACATCTAATGCCGAGTTGAGCTTGGTTTCAAGAAGAGTACTTGCTGTCTACAAAGATGAAGAGCAGATACAAAGAAAAAATACCTTCCACACTCGCTGTGAAATACAAGGTAAAATTTGTAGTATGATTATAGATAGTGAAAGTTGTACCAACGTGATAAGTAATCTTGTAGTTGATAAATTAGGCTTGAAAACAATTAAACATCCAGAACCCTATAGGTTACAATGGTTAAATGATAGTGATGAGATGAGGGTAAATAAGCAAGCCAAAGTTAAATTTAATATAGGTAGGTATGAGGATGTTGTCTTGTGTGACATTGTACCAATGCATGCTGGACATATTTTACTAGGTAGACCATGGCAATTTGACAAAGATGCTACTTGATGCGAATCCGTCCGAGCTCGCACAACTGACAACTCACTAGGGTACTGATCCGATACGGATGAAGACTGGACCGATCATTAGGGCTCAAGCTAAGAGGTTTAAGGACAACCTTGCTGCCTTTATCCAGAATGTAATTCATTCTCAAAAGGGCTTGTCCATACCTGAAGATAAAAGACCTATTTTAAGTATCCTAGTGGTGGAGGCTGATACATCGGACGCCCATACATCGGACATTTATATCGGACACCCATGCCTTGGACATCTGACCTCGGACTTCGTACATCGGACATAACTTAGCTCGGACAGACATTAGTTAGCTTGGACAGACATGAGTTAGCTCGGACAGACATCAGTTAGCTCGGATAGACATAAGTTAGCTTAGAAAGACAGAAGTTAGCTCGGACATCAGGCAGACATAAGTTAGCTCGGACATCAAACATAAGTCAGCTTAGTTGTCAAACCAGTCAACTTGTTTTCTGATTTGCGTTTGACTTTTCTTTTTGGGTTTTTATTTATTTGCTGGACAAATAAGTTTAGGAAAGTTTTTATTTTATTATTTTGTTTGTAAATTAATTAATTCCTAATTGAAAAGAAGGGAATTAATTAATTAGATTAGGAAAAGGAAAGATTCGGTCAAGCTAGAACTCTTCATTGTGTGGCTGGTTTTTCCTAGAGTTTTTAAGGTTTATTTTGTTTCTTTCAAAGCCTATTTAAAGGCTTTTTTTTCAATAAGAATACAACTTTGAATTGATTGAGAAAATACTTGTGAGATTAATTATCTCTTTGTTCTTTGAGAACACCTAAAACACCATTGGAGAATTGGTTGTTTTAGCTTGACTTATCAATAGGTTTTCTATCCCCTATTGTGACGTCTACATTATACCAAGGTTTCTAACCACAGGTTGGTTAGGGGTTGAGGTTAATTCCATTATAACTTGAACTTAATTAAGATCCGGATTAATATAATACGGGTTTAGGAGCAGATCGTCCTAGGTTCGTATCATTTGGTATTAGAGCTAAATTTTGTTAAACTTTGATCTATCTTTATTTGCTTTATTTGTTTTTGTTTTATTCTGCAATTTTACATTAGGTTAAGGTTGCATCCATCCCATACAAGTTCTGCATCTTAAAAAAAAAAAAAAAATTCATTCCTAATTGAATTAGGATTTCCCAGTTTTATCGTATCTTTGTTTCCTAATTTGTTGGTTATTTTTCATCATTGTTCTTGTTAATTTTGGTTTTTTTTGATTTTTTCTTTTCTGTTTTACTCTTAAATATTTTCATTCATATATTCAAAAAAAAAAAAAGAGAGAGAGAGAGAGAAGGGTTTGCGGTAACATATATAAAAAAAAAACTGCACTTTTGTTTTTGTTGGAGACCACGGGTTTGGTGGATTTTTTGGTGTGGAATTGCAATTTTTAGTGTTGATCTTTGCTACTGCAGTTGTTTTATGTTCTGTGAGTGAAAAAAAAAAAAAGAAAAAGAAGAACAAGCCAAATAAAAAAAAATAAAAAATTTCGGTTTGTTGGAGTTTGATTTATTTGCTGGAAATTTGTTGGACTGCTGGTTTGTGATTATTTATTCAATATTTGAGTTTCTGGAGAACTATTTTTGCTGCTAGATATTTGGAATTTTGGGTGCTTAAATTATTTGGATTAAAATTAGATAAAGGAGTTGATACAAAACTTGAATTACAAGAACACCAACCAACACTATTCTATATTTTTGTTCAATTTGATTCTTGTTCGTATTTGACTTTCTTTTTCTAGAATTTTATTCTTGAACTGATAATCTATTACCATCTGGTCTAGTTCTTCAAAATTCCAAAGTTATCTCATTAATTTGCTTTTTTTTTTTTTTTTGTCTAGAAAAACCAAAAATAGGTATTTTCATTCCGCTTGGTATTTGTTTATTTTTGCTTACTGTTTTGTTGATAAGTTTAATTAAAACATACTTGTGATATAATTGCTGTGTTGAGAGTGTTTTAATTATAAATTTGAGATAATTCTTTGAGTGGAAAAAGGCAAGAGAATGTGAGTTTAAAAAAGGGTAAAAGCCAAAAGTAGTGTGCAAACACGAGTGCCGAGACCTTGTTTGAGTGAAACACGTGAGGGAGTGAATATTGTGAGGATTTATTTTATTTTTGCAGTATTTTACTAACATGGCAGATCAGCGGGAACATCCGCCAGAGCGAGCTAAAAAAAAAAAGGCCTTTCCGGCTAGGTTCTTTGTTAGGAGTTTGTTTACTGGGAAGAATAAGAAGAGGAGACACACCACTAAGAATTAATGAAGAAAAGTCCGTAGGATTTCATGGTGATCCACGAGCTACCGGGAATGGTGAGCAAACGGAATTGAAAGTTGTTTTGGAACAATTACAGCGGGTGAGTGCTCAAGTTGAGCACATGAATCAAAGGATGGGAAGGCTAAAAGCCTCACAAGGAATGCCGAACACAAGAAATAGGCAAGAATTCCATGGAGGACAAGGCTGAGGACGAGGAGGTCACGAGAGACCAAGAGAGGAAATTGAGGAGGAGAATTTCGGTGGAGACTTTGAGGAAGGCATGGATGAAACCTTTGCTGTCCAAGAGAGAGGTGGCCAAGGAAGGTATAGGAGGGAAGAAATAGATGACAACCTTAGCAATATCAAGATCAACATCCCACCATTCATGGGAAAAAGTGATCCCGAGGCATATTTGGAGTGGGAAGAAAAGATGGAGATGATATTCGACTGCCATAATTATTCGGAGGGTAAGAAGGTGAAGTTGGCAGAAATGGAGTTTGGCCATTATGCACTCCAATGGTGGACAAATGAGCAAGGCACCCGGAGGAGAGTTGGTGATGACTTGATCACAACATGGCGACAAATGAAAGGAGCCATGAGGAAGTGGTTCGTACCATCACATTATCATAGGTTGTTGCATCAAAGGCTTCAATCCTTATCTCAAGGAAGTATGTCCGTGGAGGATTATTACAATGAGATGGAGATACTTATGATGAGGTTAAACATGAATGAGGATAGAGAAGCGACCATGGCAAGATTTCTTGGTGGTTTGAACCGTGACATTGCCAACCAGCTTGAATTGCAACAATACTTGGAGTTGGAGGAGATGTTGCATGTTGCCATTAAGCTTGAGCACCAATTCAAGAGGAGGGGAGTAGGATCATGGCTTGGAGGTGTTTCCAGTAGTGGGAGATTCAATTCGAGTGGCTGGAGAAACAATTCAGCTAATGAAATCAAACCAAAACCGAAAGTAAGAGAAGAAAGTACCAACCGGTCAAAAAGGGAGGCCAAGACTGAATCTGTCCAAGTATGTAGAGGTGAGATAAAATCTGATCCTAAACCTCAAAAATCAGGAGAAATAATTTTTTTTAAGTGGTAAGGAAGAGGACACATAGCCAGCCAATGCCCAATAGAAGAATCATGGTATTAAAGGGTGATGGTGAGCTGGAATCTGCAAGCGAAGAAAGTGAAGCTGAAACCGAGCAAGAGGAGGACTGCAATGATGATGAAGCTGAACCAGTAGACACATCTAATGCCAAGTTAAGCTTGGTTTCAAGGAGAGTACTTGCTGTCTACAAAGATGAAGAGCAGATACAAAGAGAAAACATCTTCCACACTCACTGTGAAATACAAGATAAGATTTGTAGCATGATTATAGATAGTGGGAGTTGTACCAACGTGGTAAGTAATCTTGTAGTTGATAAATTAGGCTTGAAAACAATTAAACATCCAGAACCCTATAGGTTACAATGGTTAAATGATAGTGGTGAGATGAGGGTAAATAAGCAAGCCAAACTTAAATTTAATATAGGTAGGTATGAGGATGTTGTCTTGTGTGACATTGTACCAATGCATGCCGGACATATTTTACTAGGTAGACCATGGCAATTTGACAAAGATGCTACTCATTTTGGTTGAGAAAATAGTGTTGTTTTCAGGTTTAAAGGGAAGAAAATCAAGCTGGAGCCATTGACTACCAAGGAGGTCTACAAAGATCAACTACAAATGCAACAAAGGAGGGAGGCTGAAAAACTGAAGGATAAAACATGTATGGCACCAACGGCTTCACCATCCTTTCAAGAAGGTGAGATTGAGGTTGCTGATCAACGTAAGATTTCTAAAACCCAAATCAAGTGGAAAAACCAAGAGAAAGCCGAGAGAAGGGTGAGAAAAGAGAGAAAACCCCGAGAGCACCAAAAATCTAGAAACTTCCGCCAATGAGAGCCAAACCGAGGGAAAAAAAAAAGAAAAGAAAGAAAAGAGAGGAAAAACCAGAATTTTTATTTGTGTTTTGGGGATATTAATAAGGCTGTTGAATGTACGAAACCCTTGCTGGTCATGATATATAAAGAAAATTATTTTAATGATCAAACTAACTTTGAAGAACTTGAATTGCCAAGTTCAATGATTTCTCTTTTGAAGGAATTTGGAGATGTTTTCTCGAATGAGATTCCAAGTGGACAACCACCTATTTGAGGGATAGAACATCAAATTGACTTTGTCCCAGGGGCTGCCATACCAAATAGACCAGCATATAGCGGCAATCCCGAAGAAACAAAGGAGCTGCAAAAACAGGTAAGTGATTTGCTTGATAAAGGATACATCGTGAGAGTTTAAGTCCATGTGCTGTTCCTGTTTTGTTGGTACCTAAAAAGGATGGTTCTTGGAGAATGTGTGTTGATTGTAGGGCTATAAATAACATCACCATTAAATATAGACATCCCATTCCTAGATTAGATGACATGCTTGATGAGTTGCATGGTGCTTGCATGTTTACTAAAATTGATCTTAGGAGTGGTTATCATCAAATTAGAATGAAAGAAGGTGATGAATGGAAAATCGCATTTAAAACTAAATATGGGCTGTATGAATGGTTAGTTATATCTTTTGGATTATCTAATGCACCTAGTACTTTTATAAGGCTTATGAATCATGTAATGCGTCCATTTATTGGTAAATTTTTGGTTGTTTATTTTGATGATATTTTGGTGTATAGCCGAAACTTGGATGAGCATGTGGATCAACTTAGGCAAGTTTTGCAAGTTCTTAAAAAGGAAAGATTATTTGCTAACATGAAAAAGTGTGATTTTTGCAAAGATGAGCTTGTTTTTCTAGGATTTGTAGTAAGTGTTGCAGGAATCAAAGTGGATCAAGCTAAAGTGCAAGCAATCAAAGAGTGGCTGGTTCTTACAACAATCACCCAAGTGAGGAGTTTCCATGGCTTGGCAAGTTTTTATAGAAGTTTTTTCAAGGATTTTAGCACCATAGCCGTACCTTTGAATGAAGTTGTCAAGAAGAATGTTGGTTTTAAATTTGGGGGTTGGGGGGGAGTACAAGAAAAATCTTTTAATTTATTGAAAGAAAAATTGTATAATGCACCTTTATTAGTTTTGCCAAATTTTTCTAAGACTTTTGAAATTGAGTGAGATACTTCGGGTGTAGGTATTGGAGCTGTCTTAATGCAAGAAAGAAAACCCATAGCCTACTTTAGTGAAAATTTAAATGGAGCTGCACTAAACTACCCAACATGTGACAAGGAGATGTATGCTTTGGTAAGGGCTTTGGAGACGTGGCAGCATTATCTCATGCCGAAGGAGTTTGTGATTCATACGGATCATGAGTCTTTGAAGCATATTAAGGGTCAAGGAAAGCTCAATCGAAGGCATGCCAAGTGGATTGAATTTATTGAAAACTTTCCATATGTGATCCGCTACAGAAAAGGTAAGGAAAATGTGGTTGCCGATGCAATATCACGAAGGTATATACTCTTTTCTACCTTAGATGCTAGATTACTTGGATTTGAACAATTGAACGAACTTTATGAGCATGATAGTGACTTTGGAGAAATTTTTAGAACCTGTTTGGAACATAGATTTAATAAATTTTACATATTTGAGGGGTATTGTTTTAGGAAAACAAACTTTGTGTGCTTAATTGTAGCATTAGGGAATTATTGGTTCGGGAAGGACATGAGGTGGTTTAATGGGTCATTTTGGTGTTTTTAAAACTTTATCCTTGCTGCAAGAACATTTTTATTTGCCTGACATGAGGAGAGATGTTGAGAGAATTTGTGAAAGATGTTTGAAGTGCTGAAAAATAAAATCAACATTGAAGCTGTATGGATTGTACAAGCCTTTGCCGATTCCTACCTATCCTTGGGTAGATTTGTCTATGGATTTTATTCTTGGTTTGCCTAGGTCAAGGACATGTAAGGATTCAATATTTGTTGTAGTAGATAGGTTTTCTAAGATGGCACATTTTATTGCATGTAATAAAACTGATGATGCATCCAATGTTGCTAATTTATTTTTCAAGAAAATTGTGAGATTGCATGGAATGCCAAGAACTATTGTTTCGAATAGGGATGCTAAATTTTTAAGTTATTTTTGGAAAACTTTGTGGGCTAAGCTAGGTACTAAGATTTTATTTTCAACTACTTGTCATCCACAAACTGATGGACAAACCAAAGTAGTGAATAGAACTTTGTCTGCATTGTCGAGAGCATTAATTAGTCGAAATTTGAGAACTTGGGAGGATTGTTTGCCACATGTTGAATTTGCTTATAATAGGTCTTTGCATTTAGCCACTAAATTTACTCCTTTTGAAATTTTTTATGGTTTTAATCCTTTGACTCCATTAGATCTAACACCTTTACATTAAAGTGACTGTGCTAATCTAGATGGGAAACAAAAAGCTGATTTTGTTAAGCAGATTCATGAAAAGACTAAGGCTAATATTGAGACGAGGACCGAGCAATATGCAAGGAATGCTAACCAAGGCCGAAAATAGGTTGTTTTTGAACTTGGGGATTGGGTTTGGTTACACTTGAGGAAGGAGAGGTTTCCCGAACAGCGGAAATCAAAATTGATGCCGAGAGGCGATGGACCTTTTCAAGTTTTGGAGCTGATAAATGACAATGCTTACAAACTTGATTTACCAGGTGAGTATAATGTTAGTGCTACATTCAATGTTGCTGATTTGTCTCCTTTTGCTGCAGGTGATGATTTTGATTTGAGGGCAAATCCTTTTCAAGAGGAGGAGAATGATGCGAATCCGCCCAAGCTCGCACAACCGACAACTCACTAGGGTACTGATCCGATACGGATGAAGACTAGACCGATCACTAGGGCTCAAGCTAAGAGGTTTAAGGACAACCTTGCTGCCTTTATCAGAAAGTAATTCATTCTCAAAAGGGCTTGTCCATAACTGAAGATAAAAGACATGTTTTGAGCATCCAAGTAGTGGAGGCTGATACATCGGACATTTTATATCGGACAGACATAACTTAGTTCGGACATCAGGCAGACATAAGTTAGCTCGGACATCAGACATAAGTCAGCTTAGTTGTCAAACTAGTCAACTCGTTTTCTAATTTGCGTTTGACTTTTTTTTTTTGGGTTTTTATTTATTTATTTGCTGGACAAATAAGTTTAGGAAAGTTGTTATTTTATTATTTTCATTGTAAATTAATTAATTTCTACTTCAAAATAAGGGAATTAATTAATCCAAATTAGATTAGGAAAGGATGTGAAATTAGGCAATTTCCTAATTGGATTCTATGTTGGCCGAAATTTCCTAATCCTTCTAGGGTTTTGTTTTGTTCATTCAAAGCCTATTTAAAGGCTTATTTTTAATGAAAAATTAAGCTTGAATTTGATACAAAAAATTATTTGTGAGATTGAATTCTTTTTGTTCTTTTGAACACCTAAAACACCATTAGTGAATGAGTGTTTTAGTTTGACTTATCAATAGGACATCCATCACCTATTGTGGCGTCTTTATCATATACCAAGGTTTCTAATTACAGGTTGGTTAGGGGTTGAAGTGACCATTAGAACTTGAACATAATTAGATCTGGGTTAATATAATACGGGTTTAAGAGCAGGTCATCCTAGGTTCGTATCAGTGGATCTCCCCTTCTCACTCTTGAATCTTCCATGTTAGTATAAATAACACAAAAATAAAATGAAACCTCGCCAAATTCACTCCCTTACGTGTTTCACTCAAACAAGGTCTCTACACTCGTGTTTGCATACTAGTTTCGGCTTTTAGCCCTCTTTTAAGCTCACACACTCTTGCCATTTTTTCTACTCGAAGAATTTACTCAAAGTTCTAATTAAAACACCCACAAAACAACAATTAGATCACAAGTATATTTTAATTAAACTTATCAACAAAACAGTAGCAACAAAACGAACAATACCGAGTAAATTTTAAACACCTAATTCTCAATTTTCTAAACAAAAAAAAGGCAATTTAGCAAAGCAAATTTCAGAATGAATAAGAACTAGACCAATGGTAAGAAATTAAGAATTCAAGAATAAAAAGTTAGAAAAAGAAATTCAAACATGAACAAGAATCAATTTGGACAAAAATAAAGAATAGTTGTTAGTTGTTGTCCTTTAATTCAAGTTTTTGTATCAAATCCTTTAACTAATTTTAACCCAATATTTTTAGCACCCAAAATTCAAATATCAAACAGCAAAAATAAATCTCCAGCAACTCTAAATATTGAATAAATAGTCAACAATTTAGCAGTTCAAAGAAATTTCCAGCAAACACCAAATTCAACAAACCGATTTTTTTATTTTTTTATTCCATGTTTCTTCTTTTCTTTTTTTTTTAATACTCACAGAATGTAAAACAACTCCATCAGCAAATATCAACACCAAAAATAGCAATTCCATACAAAAATCCACCAAACCCATGACCTCCAACAACAAAATACAAATTTGCAAATTTTTTTTTTCTAAATCTGTATATGTTGCCGCAAACACAATTTTTTTTTTTAATATATGAATACAAATATTTAAGATCAAAACAGCAAAGAAAAATCAACAATAAACTAAATTACTAAGAACAATAATGAAAAACAACCAACAAACTAGGAAACAAAGAAATATGGTAAAACTAGGAAAACCTAATTTAACTAAGAATGGTTTTTATATATATATATATATATATATATGCAAAATGTGTATGATGATACAAGAAAATTTAAATTAATGCTAAATTTGTAGATTAACACAAAGCAAACAAAGAAAATAAAGATAGATCAAACCTGAACAAAATTCGGTTCTGATACCAAATGATATGAACCTAGGACGACTTACGCCTAAACCCGTATTATATTAGCCTAGATCTAATTATGCTCAAGTTATAATGGTTACCTTAACCCCTAACCAACATATAATTAGAAACCTTGGTATAATGAAGACGCCACAATAGGTGATGGATCTCCTATTGATAAGTTAAACTAAAACACTCATTCACTAATGATGTTTTAGGTGTTCAAAGAGAATAAAGAGCATTCAATCTCACAAATAATTTTCTGCATGAATAGTGTATTGATTATTATTGATAAAACAAGCCCTTAAATAGGCTAAAAATTACAAAATAAAACCCTAACTAGATAGGTAAAACCAGCCACCAGAGAATAGGAAACCTAGCTTGGCCGAAATTCACCCCTTTCCTAATCTAATTTGGATTAATTAATTCTTTTATTTTTTAATTAGGAATTAATTAATTTACAATGAAAATATAAAATAATAACTTTCCTAAGTTTATTTTCAAGAAAATAAATAAATAGAAACCAAATAAAAGACTAATTTCCTAAAACAAAAAGTCAAAATCAAATTAGGAAACTAGTTAACTAGTTTGACCAATTTCCAACTTGTTTAAGCTCCAAATCAGCTCCCAGTATGCCATTTAGGATGCCGGATATGATTAATAATGATTTCCACACATTTCCCCTTCATTGAAATAAGTCAAACTTGCTTGAACAAGAAGAAAAGTCAAAGCAAGTGGCTAAACAACACATTTTACACCAAATTGAGATGCTGTCCATACAAGTCCTTTTTAGATGCTTTTGATTATGCTTTGGCTGGATTCCATGTCCTATTAATGATACTAATTGAGTTAATGAAGTGTTTGAACCATTCCTTGCTGCCTAGGGTTTCCAAATTTGCACGAAACAGCTACCCAGGTCCGTATCGGTCTACACCACTTGGATGCTTAAAACGAGTCTTGTATCTTCAGGTATTGTCAAGCATTTTGAGAATTAATTACTCCCTGTATAAAATCATCTAGTTTGTCCTTAAATCTCTTAGTTTGAGCCCTATTAATCAACCCGATCTTCATCTATATCGGGTCAGCACCCTAGCTGGTTGTCGGTTGTGCGGGCACGGGCAGATTCTCATCGCCTTCAGGCAATGAATAGCAGAAAACAAAAATTTGAAATCCATTTTTTGGCAAAAAGGACTTGAATAACTTGGTTTTTCTGAATAAGTCATCATTTTCTATCAAGAATGCTATGTCATTTACAACCCTGTTGTATTTTGGATGCTTGAAGGCCCTGCTGACTTGAAGTAATTTAGAAAGATTCTTCTTTATCGATGGTGATCCGCTCATGGTATTCATAGTGTTGCCTCTTTTTCAGCCAAATCTTCCTTTGTTTATGCCCTTTGATTGAGTCCTTTTAAAAGACCCGACAGATCCCCCAAGGGGCATGTATAACTACCACATAAATAGCATCCACAAGACACTGAATTAGCCTAGAAATGGATGCATCTTTTTGCTATCTCTCATGACCTTTTGGTCCCCAGTTTCACTCAAAAATTGGAAGGTCATAAACTACCTTCTACAGTTGAAAATATGAAATGGTGCTAAAGCTATTTTTTAGAGAAGGATCACAAGCTCGAGTCCAAAGCTAAACGGTAAAGGGCTTCATAAGCAAGAGCTTATTTTTATGCTTCTTCAAAAAAGCAATTATCTCTCCTCTGGCATCAAAGCTTATTCTCTACCAGCTTTTGAAATAAGATCGGATTGGTGAACAGAGGATGCTTTCTCTCTTCATCTTTACTTCAACATACCCATACTTTCGTTATGTAGAAATTTTTGTTTTCGATATCCTTTTTTCAATTTTTTTTATTTTACATTTAAATTTAAAGGTTTCAATTCCATTTTTTCTTCTTTTAGTTCGAAGAAAGGAAAAAAATGATAAATGGTGTAAATTGACCTATTTGTTTGTAATTCGTAATAGCGGCGGATGTAGCCAAGTGGATCAAGGCAGTGGATTGTGAATCCACCATGTGGGGGTTCAATTCCCATCGTTCGCCCATATATATATCTATCTATATATATATATATATTTAAATTAAAAACATAAAAAATATTAAAAATATTAAAATAGTTAACTATATATACTATATATATTAACTAAATATACTATAGATATTAACTAAATAAAGACTAAATAAAGAAAACTTTTAAAATTTAAATGGAAGTATCAACTAAACGGGACCAAGTGACTATTATTTCTTTTTCTGATTTTGTGTTAAGCGTATTTATTTTTCTTAATAAATGATTCACTAGAAAATGATTTTTTTTTTTTAGTGAACGTGTCACAATTAATTACTCCTTTATTTATTTATTTTTTATTTTGGTAAAGATGAACAAACAAATTTTATTTAGTACGGCGATGAAGAATCAAATTATCACTATATTTATTCCTTTTTCTACTTCTTCTTCCAAGTGCAGGATAACCCCAAAGGATTGTGGGTTTTTTTCTAGCAATTGGGGCCTTCCCTTCACCACTCCATGGGGATGGTCTATAGGGTTCATAACTACTCCTCTTACTATAGGATGCTTACCTAGCCAACATTTCGATCTGATTGTACCCAAACTTTTCTGGTTCACCCCAACATTCCCCATTTGTCCAACTATTGCTAAGCAGTTTTTGGGTATCAAATGGACCTCCCCAGAAGGTAATTTTAATATGGCCGATTTCCCCACTTTTGCAATCTGTTTCACTACAGCACCTGCTACTCTAGCTAATTGTCCACCCTTTCCAAGTGTGACTTCCATGTTATATATGGCCATGCCTAAAGGCATATCGATTGAAGTAGATTCTTCTTTTTGATCAATAAAACCCTTTCCCAAACTGTACAAGCTTCTTCCAAAGCATATAGCTTTCTGGATGTAGATGATGATATCTATACAGATGGATCTTATATATAATGTATAATTCTTATATATATCATATAATGAAGTACCACATGAGTGGATATATAGGAATCAAAATCTGCCGAATCACTCATGTTATGATCTTCTACATCTTAGGTCTTCCCATTCCTTCATCTGGCTTATGGTCTTCCCACATATTACGGGTAATGTAGGAGACATCTCTATTTTCCCCCCGGGAATCCATGTAATTGCCATTGCTTATCTTCAATTTGCCTTTGACCATCAAATGACATGTGAATAACAGGTCCTCCTTCCTTTCAAACAAAGGGCGTTTCTGGTTCTGTCGTTGCTTGAAACAGTTTTGTCTTCTCCATATTACTATATCTCTGGAGTCAATAATTTTATATGATGAACTACTGAACTCAATCACTTGTTGCTGTTACACTTCAGTTTTCTGTTGATGTATATCCTGTAGAGGTACTCAAATTGGATCAGCAATCGATTTTTAGGGTTCGTCGTAAACCAAATTGGTTACTTCCAATTATGTAAATCAATAGTTTAAACCACACTTAAAGGTAGGGCATTTCCCCTTTTTATAGGAACTTCTATACCAGAAACAATGGTATCTCCATTTATAGCCCCTCTGGGATGTAAAATATATCTTTTCTCACCATCCGCATAGTGTATAAGACAAATGTATGCATTTCGGTTAGGATCGTATTCTAGAGTTATGATTCCACCATATATGTCTTTTTCATTCCATCGAAAATCGATTTTAT